>NC_067451.1:33992500-34142500 GCF_025434085.1 Hippocampus zosterae
GTTGCTTGATTCATTTTATCTTATAATTGCGAGATCCTCCATAATTGAAGTTCAACGCTGCCTGTCAGAAGCAAACACACCGAGAAACCAAGACCCTTTACAATATTGGAAATGGAACCAGAAAACATATCCACATCTGCATCAACTTTCCTTTAAAACTCTGTGCTAACTATCGTCATCTGAACCATGTGAAAGAGTATTTCCTGAGGCTGGAGAGCTGCTGTCAAAGAGGAGAAATCGCCTTGGAGCGAAAACTTGTGTTACTCAATAAAAATTCATAAACTAATCACTTCTGTCTTTTATTTCTTTTATGATTTAACCCAAATTTTCCACATAAGTTAAAAATCTGAATTGTAACTCAAATTTGCTATATTTTATATACCAACTCAGTTTACCATTTACACAAACAAGGAATTTCTTTGTCATGATTCGGTTTATGGACCAACAGGTGGCACTGTCGGGCTCCCCGGCAGCTGCACACGTGTTGGTCATAGGTAATTAGGGCCTTAAAAGGACTCTCAGCCCGAACACTCAGTGTCGGGTCATTGTTTGCTCTTGCTACTGTCATGTTTGTTTGTTTGCTGTTCCTTTGCTGTTGTCATGTTTTTTCTGGTAGTGTTTTGGTTATCGATAGTTTTTGTTTGACATTGAGTCCGAATGGACCACGTTCCGTGCCTCTATTGTTGAGGCGGCCAATCTGAGTTGTGGACGTCAGGTGGTTGGTGCCTGTCGTGGCGGCAACCCCCGTACTCGCTGGTGGACACCAGGATTCAGGGATGTCGTCAAGCTGAAGAAGGAGTTCTATCGGGACTTTATGGCCTGTGGGACCCCAAAGGCAGCTGATGGGTATCGACTGGCTAAGCAGAACGCAGCTTCAGTGGTTGCCGAGATAAAAATTCGGGCATGGGAAAAGTTTGGTGAGGCTGACTTCCGGACGACTTCGAGGAAATTCTGGTCCACCATCCGACGTCTCAGGAGGGGGAAGCAGTGCACCATTAACACTGTGTATAGTGGGGATGGGGTGCTGCTAACCTCGACTCGGGACGTTGTGAACCGGTGGTTACCTGATATCTTGATATCAGAGTTAGGTCCGCATTGCCGGCAGTAAGTCGGAATCGTTTCCAGTGAGAGTTGGACTCCGTCGAGGCTGCGCTTTGTCGTTGATTCTGTTCATAACCTTTATGGTCAGAATTTCTAGGCTCAGCCGAAGCGTTGAGTGTCTTGGGGTCTTGTTCACAAGTGAGGGCAGGAGGAAGTGAGAGACTGACAGGCGGATTGGTGTAGCGTCTGCAGTGATGCGGACTTTGTATCGGTCTGTCGTGGTGAAGGAGCTGAGCCAAAAGGCGAAGCTCTCAATTTACCAGTCAATCTACGTTCCAACCCTCATCTATGGTATGAGCTATGGGTCATGACTGAAAGAACGAGAACCCGGATACAAGCGGCCAAAATGAGTTTTCTCAGCAGGGTTTCCGGGCTCTCCCTTAGAGATAAGGTGAGAAGCTCAGTCATCCGGGAGGGTTGAATTGCTTCTCCTACACGTCAAGAGGAGCCAGATGAGGTGGCTCGGACATCTGATTAGGATGCCTCCTGAACAGTGAGATGTTCCAGGCATGTCCCACCGGCAGGAGGCCCCAGGGGCGACCCAGGACATGCTGGAGAGACTATGTCACCCAGCTGGCCTGGGAACGCCTCGGGAATCCCCGGTAAAAGCTGGAGAGAGGAAAGTCTGGGCTTCCCTGCTAAAGCTGCTTCCCCACGACTCGACTCTGGATAAGCGGTAGGAAATGGATGGATGGATGGACAACTTTGGACCATTTTGTTGTTGTTTGGATTGATATGACCATAACAGACAGCTAAAACATCAACTTCACTTTGCAACGTTTATTGACTTCTTGCGACAGCATTCTGAGTCCACAGATGTTGGTAGTATCTAATTGATTTGTTTTGACAGTGGACAAGTTTGAAACGCTCGTGAATGACACCTAGAGCAAAATTTTTAATTTTTAGCATTGTTTTTAGAATTATCATCCACGGATGGCTGAAACATCAACTTTGTTTTGATTAATTTTGAGAATCGTCTACTTCTGAAGCATTCTGAATGCATAGAAATCCGAAATGTTTTTTTGATTTGTTTCAACAAGTCATTTTTTGTAAGCATTGTTTTTAGCATTACTGTCCACAGATGTCTGAAACATCTATTTTGTCTTGATTAAATCTGACATTCATGCACAACCTCTGAAGCATTCAATCCACAAATCTCTGAAATGTGTTTTTGATGTGTTTCCACAATTGGACAAATTTGAAACACTTGTGACTGACACCTCATTTTTAGTCACATAGTCTTTATAGCATTCACATCGACAGACAGGTGAATCGTTATCTCCATCTTGATTATATTTGACATTTGTGGACTACCTCGACAGCATTCTAAGTCCACAGAGGTATGAAATGCCTTAATTTTTAATTTGTTTTGACAGTTGACCAATCAATGGAACATTAACTAGAAAAACGGAACGTACAGGGTGAACATTTCGATTGTTGAAGGTGACAAAAATCTGAAAACTGATATTTAAAACATGATTTTGTAAGCAAACAGACCCTTTTCGTGGGCTCATTCTCCTTCTCTGCAACACTTGTTTTTTTTCCCACCTTGCTTTCTTCTGTCAGCGTGTGATTGATATCTTTGCTGGCGGCAGATATGCTACTCCTAATTTTAGCATGGCCTGTTCATTCCCTCGCCAGGAGGATGGCAACAGGTAAGGTGCTCGCCCGAGCGTGAGGCCATCTGCACTGTAAGTGATGAATGTGATGAATGACTTCTCGACTGTGCAGCTCACACACTCCATCTGGTTAAGGTACATTAAGTAAGAATTTGCACTTGCCTGCAGCCTTGTGTGATTATAATATAGGCCTTGGCATTCATGAAAATATGATTACAGGAAACCTGTTGATTGATTGAAGATTTCTCCTTCTTGAGTTGTCATGAGAGTATTAGTTACGTAACAGCAATTAAGTATCACCAAGAACATATGAGTGAGCAAATAAAAAAAGCCCAATCATTAATAATAATAATAATCATCATCATCATAATCATAATAGTTTCAGACAGTAAGTATAGTGTTGAGAAGTTGAAATATGATGAGTCAAAAAATATTTGTGATATTGTTATTGTACGTAATCTAATGGAGTGTAAAAAAAAACATAAGTAAAATACCTTTCATTTATTTTTAATTTATCAGAAGAATGAGGAAAAGTACAATAATTATAAATATGTATTTTCTTATATTTATGTATTTTTTTCATAGTTTTTATTTCAGAAATATTAAAAAATGTTAAAGTGATTGTTTTTTAATTTTGCACAAATCTGTATTTCATTGAAATTTTGAAACATTTATGCATTCATTCTTTTTTTCCAATGAATAAAATCTTTTGGATGGAATACTGGTTTGGTTTGTTTATTGAACATAAAACCCATCTATATATATATATATTGCGCGTCGTCCCGCACGCGGTCTGTCCTTCCGTCTGTCCCTTTTCAAAACGTACCTACTTCACCGCGCCGCTGCGCGCCGCCACTGCGCGCCGCTCAGGCAGTGGCTCACTACGATCGCGCGGGCATCTTAGCGAAAAAATGTTGTCTACCCACAAGCATTGCAATGAAATTGTTAGTTATTTAGTAGAGCTAAACATCTCTTTATTTTCACGATAAGCAATGAAGATGAACAAAAAGTTGAACCAAGCAACAACACTTTTGTGGGCCGAAGGCCCACCTTACCAGCCTTCCGCAGGAACTAGCTGATTAGCCGCCCGGAGGGCGGCGAACCACCACCTTACCAGTCTTCCGCAGGAACTAGCTGATGAGCCGCCCGGAGGATCCTGTAATAGACAATCTGTATTTTGAAATGTTCAAATTTATTTTCAGATTTCAGATTTAATTCAGAAAACTCCTGCCTTTTTTCTGATTTTATTTTATTTTTACATGTATAATTCTTTAGAAACAGAGAATAAAAATGTTAACATTTATCTTTTCATTTTCCACTTTTTCCTGATTTAGCTGTATTTTATGTCTCATGAATAGAAAAAAATAAAACTGCTTTAAAAATAGAAAAATGATAGATGACACCTCTTATGGCTTTCCCTCATGTTCCAGCAATATTATTTTTTATCGATATATGTATCGGCTTCACACTCAGAGGAAATTGGGTCACTTTTATCTTCAAGCAAAGAACCCAACGGGGCACCTGGCCTAAGTGGGTCGGAGTTCATTTTGACTCCCGTGTGCTTTTTCTTCTTCGTCCACCGTCATTGGTGATTAATCCGCTAATGTGCACATGCAAATGATCCAAATGGGCCACCCCGGATTGTTGAGTAGACCTTGACATGCATATGTATGAGCCCCTATATTTAGTTACTTCTCATCAGGGTGCAAAGAATGAGAGTTGTTGGGGTGAATGGTGGTTCAGAGTTTGGCTTTAGCCCCATTTTCACACTGAACACAAATAACAGATGGAACGACGAACCCTCAACACTTGAACCCAAATGCAAAAGCCGTCAAATGTTTCATTATCTGAGGCTTTCAAAGCAAAAGCCCAGGGCTTCTTTTACGTTTTGGGTCAAAGGACTTCTTGGCTTACAGGGTAGACATTTTTCTGAGGATTCTCTTATTATCCAAAGGCCATTAAACATAACAACCATGGCTACCTCCACGTACCACGGGCTTTAAAATGGTATCCTATTTTCAAGAAAATAAGTCTGAATGTTGTGCTAATAATATATTTATATTTTTAGCAGAAAAAAAGTGACGAGACTAAACAATCTACATTGTCCAATAACAATGCCGGGACACATCTGGAGTATGACGTTTATTGGCTGCTATGAAGCAATTTTTTGATTAGAAGTCGGAAATTGCTTCTGTCAAGACTGTTCAAGAGTGGAGGGAAGTGATGCTAGCTAGCTCTCTGGCATGAATTGCGTCTCAGTTTGAGAAAAGAAGGTTAATCTAATGTGACGTCTTGACCATGTTGATCGTGGCCTAAGAAGGAGAGGGAGGGTTTTTTCAGAGATGATGAGCTACATTCTACAATGCACAATGGAATGCTGCTTGATGGATCCACTCATTCCGATCTCTGCTGACATGCGAATGTGCAAAACACGAACTACTTTATTTCATCATAAACAAACATCTACAATGAAAATTTGGCAGTTCTGTATTGGAAAGGGGGATTTAAGGATTGTAGTCTTTGTTTTCTCTACACAATGTTACTGTATCATACACAATGTGAGTGTAGCATCTGAGGTGTAGGTCATCGAAAGTCTGAAAAAAAACTCACAAAGTCATCTCACTGCACAGACATGTGACCAGTATATCATTAACAGTCACCTCTTGACCACGGCAACCCTGTGCCCCACTCTCAAGGTGGCCAAATAACTCACCATCATCTTCATCCACCCGAAACATTAGTGTAACAGTTGGAGTGAAAACAAATCACTTTGTATTGCTGAGGTGATGCACAAGGATGACGCAATATAAAGGCGACTGTGGTGCTACTGTCTCGGGCGATACATTAGCAGGGAAATTAAGCTAACCGAATATTGCACACCTGAAAAATAACACGATATATCACACAGCTGTAGGATGCCACATATCGCCCACCTTCCAAAGCGAGTTCATGATAACATAAAAAATACAGCCAAGTGATAAAATCTGAAATATTCATCATAAAACTTTCTTCAACTGATCAAGCCTGCTAATAATAACAATAATAATAATAATAATAATAATAATGCTCTTGCGACGCGGGGGCCCAGTCTCATTCGGCTGGGTCGTCGCAGTGCGTAGAGCCGATCAGCTTCACCAGGGTCCCCCAATGACCACGGTCATGGGCCAGGTCCGCTGCATCCTCCAGGGTAAGGCCCTGGTGTTTGAGATCCTCTCTGATGACATCAAGCCATCTGGTGTGGGGTCTGCCGCGTGGCCTTTTCCAGCCGGCTGTCGCTGGATCAAATGAGAAGATGGCACGAGTTGGGTGTTCCGGGGGTGATCGGAGGAGATGACCATATAAGCCTGCTTATATGAATGACAAAATGTCATCCAAGACAATCAGAAGAGTCCAGTTGCGATTGATTTAATGCCCTGAGAAGATTTTGGAGAAATTCAAGAACAAATAAAATTGGAAAGAACAAATAAACTTGACAGAACACTAAGAATGACTTGCACAACACTGTGGGGTGGTCACAAATTCAAATTCAATACTTTTTAATGATCTGCTGACACCCTGCCTACGGTGTTCAGGCAGGAAAATACTCCCTGCACAAACTCCAATTAGTCTCTCTGGAAGTTTAATAAGTAATGCCCAGAAGAAGGGGTTTTGCCGCATGGGGTCGAACTCTCGGTGGGTCACCTTTTACCTCAGGACAGGGAGGAGGGAAAGCCTTTTGTTGAGAACTCAGGCATTCCGTTTGTAACCGTTTTAATGGCCACCGCCTTCTAGTCGAGAGGTGCTCACTGAAGGCACTAATCTACGGGATTATTCCGCCGTGGCGACCAAACAAACCTGACCTGACTGTGAAGAATCTGTGCATGCACAAGTATACATTGACTCCATAGGAGAGCAAAGGCATAAGGGATGAGGGGAAGGGAGTATGGTGGTGCACGCGGGGGGGCGGGGGGGGGGGCGGTTGCTGTCCATCAAGAGATTAGAGGGGATCAAGCATTCAGGCGTACATTTAGACTTTGAAAGGCTCTCCAAACAAGAGTGAGCCCGCAGAAGGGGCGATTGATAGCAGCCAAGGATGAAAAGGTATGGGCAGGAAAGCTTAGCAAACGCATAATGTTGACCACGGTGTAAGGAAACTAAAATGAAGTCAAACTACGCTTGACAGATGACTGCAGAATGAACTAAAAGGTATTGGCAGATTTAATGCTGTCATTTTGTTACTCGAGCCAAATGAGGTGGCTCTGGCATCTGATTAGCATGCCTCTTCTACGCCTCCCTGGTCAAGTGTTCTGGGCACATCTCAATGGGAAGAGGGCCCGGGATTGACCCAAGGACTAGTATCGCGCCGGAAAAGTTGGATGAGGTGGCTGGGGAGAAATGAAACTTGAGAGTTACGTACGTTTCTGATGTTTCATTTGACCTTTGAGTTATTGAGGATACAATGTTTGATTGCTAACTTGTGTCGTCAGGCAAAGACAACAAACCCCAATGTATGGAATGCTTATTAACATTCGAGGCTGGTGATCCCTGGGATAATCAATTATTCACAAGAAAAGGTGGAGGTGTGTGTAGAACCATTGCAGAAAATGAAACGCCATTGATTGAGAGGTATCGTATTTTCCTTCTGGAGGATTCTCCCCCGCTGCTGTGCACGTGACTTCCCCGACTCGGATAAAGGGAGGGAGTAAATACAAACAAACCAATCAACCAATCAATAAATAATGTCAGCTCCCCAGTGGTGCTGCGTTTAAAAAACGGCGGTTGATTAAGATGGTCAGTGCTCACAATGCAATCACTCTGATTAGCAACAAGAAAGGACAACAAATACTTCTTGCAAAATGCGTGTGTTGGCAATTACAAAAGAGCAAATACACCGGAGCCTACAACATTACGGAGTGATCACGTCCATGCAAAATTCAACGATAATTGCCATTAAAGATGACTTCTTTACTGTGGAGGCATCTCATTTCAAACATACGGTTCGACTCCACATATCATTCGTCTGGATGACTGTTTCTGTGCTTCTGCGGTTGTTGCTGTTTTGGTTAGAAAAAATGTTCACCTGTGATAAACAGTTGCATGAAACTGGCTGACATCAAACAGCCATCACCCTTGAGGTCCTGAACCGCAGGGGGTGATCACATCGCCGGCTTTATGACACGACTGCTGAAGCTCAGTGGCATTCCTCTGGTTTAAACTCCTGTGTGCGTCCACTGATGCACTCACCATTTAAATGCATTTACGAATGCAATGACCAAAATGGGCTCAACATGTCTGTCATCGCTGCGCTGATGTTGTTCGCTGATCCAAAGTAAAACTTGCTGAGTGACGAAGAACAATAACAACAACAACATGGATCTTTGCATGCTGAGGAATTTTTGGGCAGGTGTAGAGGCATCAAGTTGGAGGCGTTCCTTTCTCTTCTGACCTGGAAAATGTGGCCTAACGTCAAATGTCATGTTTCAATTAGATGCCGGGTGCATTGTCCGTGTGTGACTAAAAAAAACACCTCCCCTAAGTAAAAACCTCTCTTCTCCCATCAACATAATCTGACACTGTGTTATATAAAATGGGGTAACACTATAATACAATTCATTTCATACAATTCATCAACGCTAAAATAAAATCCCACACTAACATTCAAAAATTCAATGCATTACTGTACAACATAAGAGAAAGATAGTTTCATTCAAACATTGCCCCATCCCCCAATAGGGCAAAAAACCCAGTCAATTTTTACATGGTTTTCCATCTGTTGTAAATAAATTGCTAAAGGATGTATGCCCGCAATTCATATCATAATTGTTGTAAGCGTCAAGGGACCAAAAAAGAAGTTTGAATTTTACTCTGCCAAATCTCAGAATGAGCCTAAAAACGACATAAAAATCATCAGTGGTTCTTAACCTTGCTAGAGGTACCGAACTCAACCTGTTCATATGCACATTCACCGAACCCCTCATTAGTGAAAAATAAAAATATGATTTTATTTTATTTTTTTACAAATTCAAGACATTAAAAAAACATTTATTAAAAACAGAAAAAAAGTAAACACAATTAGTGTGAGTATAAAGTATACGTTTTTTAATTGTGCACAAAATGAACCAGTCAGTGATGGCCAAGCGGGCGTGTCATAACTAATTGACATGTTGAGTCGAGTGTGTTAACCTCCATGGCAGAGGCTCCGTCGAACCCCTGAGACTGATTCACCGAACCCCTAGGGTTCGATCGAACCCAAGTTAAGAACCACTGGTTTAGAAAAACCTTTAGAAAAAGTGTGTTAGGACGGTCACAACTACTCAACTACTAAAACCTCTCCTCTCACATGAACACTTTGAGACAGTAATTCATGCCTTTGTCACATCCCGGCTGGATTACTGCAATGCCTTGTACTTTGGAGTCAGCCAGTCCTCCATTAAGCGCCTTCAGCTGGTCCAGAATGCCGCTGCTCGCCTCTTGACTGGTACTCGTAAGAGGGAGCATATAACTCCCACTCTGGCATCCCTTCACTGGCTCCCCATTCATTTTAGAGTTATTTTCAAGATCCTCCTCTTTGTTTTCAAATCTCTGAATAATCTCGCGCCACCTTACCTCTCTGAGCTCATCCGCCCCTACACACCTGCCCGACGCCTCAGGTCAGTGGACCAGTCTTTGTTAGAGGTACCAAGAGCTAAACTGAGGCTCAGAGGGGATCGAGCCTTTTCTGTTGCGGGTCCCTCTCTCTGGAATGACCTCCCAGTGAACATTCGGCAAGCCTCCTCGCTGCCCATCTGTAAAGCCCTCCTCAAAACTCACTTGTATTTTTTGGCGTTCGACTCAGCATGATTTGTCCTTGATTTTACTGCTTGGTGCTTTCCACCGCCTTTATTACCGATTCGTCTTACTGTTTATTGTGTATGTTAAATTGCTCCATGTACAGCACTTTGTATGCAGCGATGGCTGTTCGAAAGTGCTCTATAAATACTGTTGACTTGACTTGACTTGACTCAGCAAGATGCAGTAATATTGATCATTTTATGCAGAGGATAAAGAATGTATTTGAGTATTGTTATATTGTCTGGTTACATGTATTGCGGCACCATTTATGTCTTTCGTGTTTTAGCAGCAAGATAGCAAACCTTCGGAAAAAACAGTTATGCGGGTTGCTTCAATACTCAATGTATAATTCTTTGTTTTATGTTTCGTTTGACAGAAAACCTCAAACCTCTTTTTGAAAAAGTATTGACATCTGCCAAACTGCTGCTTACTGTGAATTTCAGCGCCGCCATCTTGTGCTCCTAACTCAAATTGTTGCTCCCACTTCATAGGACAATGTACCACTGTATTTTTTTTGTAATGTTTTTTTTTCGTTTGGTAATGTGAGAGGACCCCCCCCCCCCCCCCCAGTCCCCACCAAAATTATGTGCCTTGGCTCATTAAACGTTGGGAAACACTGTTATAGAATGTACTGTGCAAATGCAAGAGGATGGCTGATAAAGAGCCAGCTGCCCGACCGCTGGTGTTCCAGCTCGTTGCATGTGCGCAAGTTGAAGTCCAAGATCACTGCGGGCTACTTAGCTTCTTCAGAATCAAAGAGCGAGCAAGCAAAACACCTCTAAGAGCCCAGCTTGTGTTCAATCTGAGGATGTGATTGAAGGTCCGATATGGGGGGGAAAACGGTTTAATATATTTTTCTACTTCTACCAACCCAAACATGAAAGACTTAAGTGCCCTCGGAGCACAGACCTTAGCAATGAACCCAAACATATAGAATGTATTGAAATGAAATGTCAGCCAGGTGCATGTAAACAGTATGGCCTGCAGTTATCATGGTGATGCTAAGGCTTTAAACAACTGATGAAAACATGTTTAATTTTTGCAAATGACAACAAACTGCCATAGACCCAAAGGAAAATTTGTTTGCCCTCACATGGGTTTGGTCAAAAAAAATAAATAAATAAAGAAGCTTTCTTACCATTGCGATTGCAGGTGTTGACCAGCCTGGTTGTTAAGTTTGAATGCAATTAAGATGTAGCATACATACCAATTGGGCATGATAATCTGAGGACAGGCAGAGATACGAGGTGGATAAAGGTGGAGCAAAAATAGAGTCTGGTGATGGCAAACAGATGAGTAAAGGTTTTTCAATTTGCACCTTACTTACTCTTCATTCTTATGTCCTTGTGATCCCGTGAAATGTCACCATTTGCAACCCAAGTTTTATGTTCTCAAAGGAGTAGGAAGAAATCAGAAACGTATCTAGTTCCTACACCTTGTTATGTAGGAACATATGAATTGATCATTTTTCAATACAAAAAAATGAAAAATCAACATATCATCAAAGGCTTTTATCCTTATGTTTACTGTACTTATCTATTTATACAACTTTCGGTTTGTATATACTGTACATACTCACTCTTGCACATTTTTATATCAATTTTCTTGTATTCATAATAAATACTACATTTCATTAACACATTTAATCAGTTGATCAATATAATTCTGATGTATGACTATATTTTATGAATATAGCAAATTTATCAGCTCAACTCTGATTTGTGTAGGGGTTTTTTGTACTAAACTTTTGATTTTGAACTCGACAAGCGATTTACTCAATTTCAGGTCCGTTTCGAAATTATTCCACAGATTTGGATTTGGATTTTTTGTATTGGTTAGTACCCCTTAAATTATAACAACTTTCTCTAATTTCAAAAAGCTTCTGGATGTTTTGGCAAAGGTTATTATATACTTTGTACATTAATTGGGAGATTTTGAAGTCAACCAGGTCATAGAATTTCATTGTGTTTGATTTGATGAATAGTGGATTTGTGGGTTCTGCATATTTAGATCTACTGATTATTCTGAGTACTTTCTTTTTGTAGTTTAAAACAGGGAGTGTGCTTGTTTGGCAAGTGTTTCCCCATATTTCCACACAGTAGGTCACATATGGAAGTAATAATGAGTAGTATAATGTGTACAAAGAGTTTTGTGGAGGATCCCTATAGTTTTGGATATTTTTCTTTTAACATTGTGTGGCTTCCAGGATAGTTTAGTATCTATTACTAATCCAAGAAAGTTATTTTCATAAACCTGTTGTATTTCAATTGAGTTTACCTTTATTTTAACTTGGTGTTTGATTGGTCTCGTGCCAAAAACAACTAACTTAGACATTTTCAAATTTAGTGAAAATTTATTCCTGTCAAACCCATTTTTTAATTTGTGTAATTCATTTTCCACAGTTTTCAGGAGCTGTTTCATATTTTCTCCAGAGCAGTAGAAAGTTGTATCATCAGCAAATAGGACACATATAAATTGTTTTGAGACATTACAGATATCATTTATACATATATATATATATATATATATATATATATATATATATATATATATATATATATATATATATATATATATATATATATATATATATATATATATATATATGACAGTAGGGGCGGCCCGGTAGTCCAGTAACAAAATTTCTGTTGGGTCCAGTGGTTAGCACGTCGGCTTCACAGTGCAGAGGTACCGGGTTCGATTCCGGCTCCGGCCTCCCTGTGTGGAGTTTGCATGTTCTTCCCGGGCCTGCGTGGGTTTTCTCCGGGTACTCCCACATTCCCAGTTTCCTCCCACATTCCATATATATATATATATATATATATATATATATATATATATATATATATATATATATTTTTTTTTTTTTTTAACCAAGCTTCCTTCCTTCTTCTTTCTACCTACATTCTTGCTGCTGGAGTCTGTAAATTTCTCCAGTGTGGGACAAATAAAGGATATCTTATCTTATCTTATCTTATCTTATCTTATCTTATCTTATCTTATCTTATGAAGTGTACAGATTGTGTTCAATCTTGCTTTGCTACAAAGGACACACTTAAGTCATAATAACAGTTTTAATTACAGCGGGGGAGGAGTCCAAGAAGATTCATCCATCCATTATCTGAACCGCTTTATCCTCAGAAGGGTCGATGACAAACGTAATTTGGAGACGAGAGCCGAACTTATTTGCATAGCCGCCTTACATATCATTTACTATCCCATGGCTGATTGTGAATCAGCGATCTGATTTCCTTTCTATATCTAAATATTAATGGTCTCCATTACACAGCAGTGACTTTCATCTCCGACTGCATGTGGAAGATTAGGTTTTAATCAACGTTTTAAAAATGACTTTCTATTCCCGCTGCCTTCATATGGCAGCTGGTCAATGAATATAATGCCCTGCTTGCACCCTGACTCTGGAGCTGTGCTCGACGTCTTTGTCATCTGAGCTATGAACATTTTTTGGGGGGAGGAGTGCTTCCATTACAGTATTCCCCTATTTATTGATGAAAATACACAGCGACCACATCCATCCATCCATCCATCTTCTAGCGCTTATCCGGGGCCGAGTCGCGGGGGCAACAGCTTTAGCAGGGAAGCCCAGACTTCCCTCTCCCTAGCTACTTCTTCCAGCTCTCCCCGGGGGATCCCGAGGCGTTCCCAGGCCAGCTGGGTGACATAGTCTCTCCAGCGTGTCCTGGGTCTTCCTCTGGGTCTCCTCCCGTTGGGACATGCCCGGAACACCTCACCAGGGAGGCGTTCAGGAGGCATCCGAATCAGATGCCCAAGCCATCTCATCTGGCTCCTCTCGATGTGGAGGAGAAGCGGCTCGACTCGGAGCCCCTCCCGGATGACCGAGCTTCTCACCTTATCTCTAAGGGAGAGCCCGGACACCCTGCGGAGAAAACTCATTTCGGCCACTTGTATCCGGGATCTCGTTCTTTCGGTCACGACCCATAGCTCGTGACCATAGATGAGGGTTGCAACGTAGATCGACCGGTAAATTGAGAGCTTCGCCCTTTGGCTCAGCTCCTTCTTCACCACGACAGACCGATACAACGTCCGCATCACAGCAGACGCTGCACCGATCCGCCTGTCGATCTCTCGCTCCCTCTTGCCCTCACTCGTGAACAAGACCCCAAGATACTTAAACTCCTCCACTTGGGGCAAGATCTCCCCCCCGACCCGGAGGTGGCACTCCACCCTTTTCCGACTGAGGACCATGGTTTCAGATTTGGAGGTGCTGATTTTCATCCCAACCGCTTCACACTCGGCTCCGAAACGCTCCAGTGAGAGTTGGAGAGTCCTGTTTGAAGGAGCCAACAGCACCACATCATCTGCAAAAAGCAGGGATGTAATACTGAGGCCACCAAAACGGACCCCCTCAACGCTTCGGCTGCGCCTAGAAATTCTGTCCATAAACGTTATGAACAGAATCGGTGACAGAGGGCAGCCTTGGCGGAGTCCTACCCTCACTGGAAACGATTCCGACTTACTGCCGGCAATGCGAACCAAACTCTGACATCGGTGGTATAGTGACCGAACAGCCCGTATCAGGGGGTTCGGTACTCCATACCCACGAAGCACCCCCCACAGAACTCCCCGAGGGACACGGTCAAACGCCTTCTCCAAGTCCACAAAACACATGTAGACTGGTTGGGCGAATTCCCACATACCCTCGAGAACCATGCTAAGGGTGTAGAGCTGGTCCACTGTTCCACGGCCGGGACGAAAACCACACTGCTCCTCCTCAATCTGAGGCTCGACTTCCTGACGGACCCTCCTCTCCAGCACCCCTGAATAGACCTTATCAGGGAGGCTGAGGAGTGTGATCCCTCTGTAGTTGGAACACACCCTCCGGTCCCCCTTTTTAAAAAGAGGGACTACCACCCCAGTCTGCCAATCCAGAGGCACTCTCCCTGTTGACCACGCGATGTTGCAGAGGCGTGTCAACCAGGACAGCCCCACAACATCCAGAGCCTTGAGGAACTCCGGGCGGATGTCATCCACCCCTGGGGCCTTGCCACCGAGGAGCTTTTTAACCACATCGGTGACTTCAACCACAGAGATAGGAGAGCCCACCTCAGAGTCCCCGGGGGCTCTGCTTCCTCCAAGGAAGACGTGTTGGTAGAGTTGAGGAGGTATTCGAAGTACTCTGCCCACCGGTTCACAACGTCCCGAGTCGAAGTCAGCAGCGCCCCATCCCCACTGTACACAGTGTTCGTTGTGCACTGCTTCCCCCACCTGAGACATCGGATGGTGGACCAGAATTTCCTCGAAGCCGTCCGGAAGTCGGCTTCCATGGCCTCACCCGACTCTTCCCATGCTCTGGTTTTTGCCTCGGCGACCACCAAAGCTGCGTTCCGCTTGGCCAGTCGATACCCGTCAGCTAGCTGCCTCTGGGGTCCCACAGGCCATAAAGGCTCGATAGGACTCCTTCTTCAGCTTGATGGTATCCCTTACTGCTGGTGTCCACCAGCGAGTACGAGGGTTGCCGCCACGACAGGCACCAACCACCTTACGGCCACAACTCAGATTGGCCACAGCGACCACATATTTACCATATTTATTGATTATTCGACGAATCACATGAGAATAGATTTTACCAATACCAGTAAAAACATGCATGTGAGGACCGGGCAGGCATTATTTTTGTCCACTTGGGGTCACCATCCTTAATTGTTACATTGTGGTATCTGTGATTTTGAATGTATGTGGTTTTAAAAGGTGGGGTCTGGCCTGTTGAGTCACACGGGAATGTCAATGTAATTGACTATTGTTAGCTCTGGTTAGCCACTATGTGCATTTAGTCTAGAGGCTTCAGTTGTGGCCGTATTAGCAAAAACCATATAAAGAGAAGATGTTGCTAAATAAAAGTTAAAGTTGGTATGTATGATTTCAAACTATACAGTAAGATATGGCGGGGGAAGAATGTATGTAATTGGTTGTTGTAGTTGTTATTTGTTTTCAAGCCCTGAACAACTAGATTCTCTTTCTATTCTTTACATCTGTACAATTTTCCATCTACACCTTTCATGAGCCTAATGCCACTTAAACAGACGGCTATTCCACCTAAAGCAAATTACTGTTACCATTAATTCATTCCAGCCCCTCGCCCCCACCTCCTCAAAAAAGAACAATCAATATTGTACTGTATTATTAAAATGTTTTATTTGGGTCGGAGCACTATATTTTATTCATATAACTTATGTTAATCATCTATTTAAGAACAATGTAAAGCAGGGGTCCCCAAACCTTTTCCTGTGGGGCCAAATCATTTTTCCCTTTCTGACAGGGGCTGGGGTCAGTTTGTAACAGAAAGTGTGACGATCGCATCTAAACATAAACATTGATTAATATTCACCCTTCTTGGGATCTTGAAAAAAAATATCGGAAAATAAATATTAATGAAATACCAAATAAATAAACCTTTTTAATTTTTTTACTGAAAAAAAGACCATGAAACCATAGATATATCTTGTCGACACAACTGTTTTGCAATAGTTTCCTCAACTTCACTGTGAAAACCAGAAGGCAAGCAGCTACCAACCATCGTTGCATTGAGAAAAATATATATAATCATGTTATTATAATAATCCTTTGTCCACTGCATCTTAAATATCTTGCATCCTGAATCAATTTGTCTCTTACCTATTCTTTTCGGACTTATTCCGGCTGAATGTTACCTTCTAAGCATGTACGAGTCTCGATCATGTGACCAGACTGAAAAAGAATGATAATTCATCACTGGGAATTGTTCAGGGGGCCAGGCAAAATGTGGAGGCGGGCCGCATCCAAACCACAGGCCTTAGTTTGGGGACAACTGATGTAAGGAATTAAACAATTAAAATCAAATAATTTCACAACCACCATGAAGAGTCAAAGAAGGTTATGACTGATTGAGTGATGTCATAATATATCAACAATTTATTGTAAATTAAGTTCATAAATCCCCGGGGAGCCACTGCCTTGCTGTTCCGGTATGTAAACTGAACCATGACCTTAAAACCAATTAGGGTATGTACCAAATCATTGTTTTCTTTCTTTACCGTGCACTTCTTATGTGTATACATACAAGGCAATGTGCTCTGCGGCTTTGTTTGCGGAATTAAAACCGCATAGAGCTCCCTGGTTGACTGACACACTTAAATTGTTTCGGTGCCGTCACGCTTCTAGAATAATATTGTGTTTAATCGCCAGTTACCTGGCGTGGCACACACACAACAATAACCTCCTTGGAGTTTACGTGCAATTATGAAGAGCCTGTTTTTGTCTTGCCGGTTGGGCCGGGGAACAAAAGAAAATGCAGCAATTAAATATTTGCTGGATGGCACTGATATGGAAATAATTCCCATTAAGTACAGCTCCTTTAGGGAGACCATAGCATTATCAAAAATGCACATGCGCTGTTAATGTGAAACCTGCACACTTTTTAAGCTTTTAAAAATCCTTATAAAGGCCAAGAGGAGCCCCGATTTGGGGGCTCTCGCACCAGTGAGATCACATCCCTACGGCGGTTAATCAGATCTGATTTAATTTCCTGCACCTTTACTCATTTGCATAGTGACAAACAGAGTTCTAATGGTCGCCAGTTGAAGTACATGATAGAAGCTTGGAGACCAAAAATGGAGACAACAAAGGAAAGACTATAAGGCAGAGGTGGGCAAACTACGGCCGGCGGGCCGGATCCGGCCCGTTGGTCTTTTTAATCCGGCCAGCCGAAAGTTGGTACAGTACACAATTAAGGTTCGATGTAAATGATTGCATTCATTTCATTTGGACTTGTAATGGCAGGCATTTCAACGCCAGGTGGTGCAGTTACTTGAAGTTGCAGAGCACAGGGAAACGACGACATGCAAGTGACTGTTTATTGCAGTGAGTTTTCCTGAAATTCCGAACATTTTTACGTCCTGTTCATCATGGCATCCAAACGAAGAGGAACAGTCATGGCCCTGGAAGAGAAACTGAAGTGTATCTGATTAAATGAAGTGGGTTACAAAGTACGAAACATTCAGGAGATACATAGAGTCTGAAAGACTCAAATCTACGAGATATTGAAAAACGAGGCAGCGATTCCTGCTCAGTCTGATTCTGGCTGTTTCCATCCTCAGAGTGAATTGCTTGCGGCTCGACGGACAATCGAGTAAATAAACATTTCCTGGAATGGTTTGACTGTTATCATGCTAAAAACTTTGCGCAAACTGGACCGTTAATAAGAGAGCAATCGAGTTCCATCGCGCTATGGGACTTTGAAGCGTCCCATGGCTGGGTTCAGCTGAGCAACGCTGTCTTGTGTGGTGATCGAGGGGAGGTCAACTTCGAGACAGTGAATGAGTGGAAAGAAAGCCCTCGTGTCTTTTACTCGTCTCATTTTGGAGCAAATAGCCCTAACTTTGTTATATTTTGTCATATACCTGTACTGTAATGCACAATTTTTGGGCAATATATTGTTGCACTTTGTTGCTTGTGTTGTCACACATGCATGTTGTTAACATACATGGACGTTCACACAGGACATGTACCATAGTTGTTTCACTGTTCTCATAACACAAAAAGAATGATGATACTTTGATACTTTTGTTCTGTTGATGTTTGGTATGGACTGTCAACATATACAGTTTTTATATGTGCCGTCTCTTGTGCTGCCCCGGCCCACCTGTCAAATTTAGAAATCAATGTGGCCCCTGAGCCAAAAAGTTTGCCCACCCCTGCTGTAAGGCCTACTTTTGTTTCTGAACTGACTTTCCAGAAAAAAAGCACAACATATTCTGTGACCTCCATTCTCTGTACAGAAGTGACAAATATCGGCATTATTAATCTGATTTTCAAATAATGTATTACATACTGTCAAAACTGTGAAAAATGGTTAAAGAATGTCCTGTGTAAATCCACTTAAAGGTTATACAACTTTTAAACGTACGAGGACAGTGGAAAAGACTAAAACCTAAATCCAGACAAAGGTGTGTTAATTTTTGTTTAGTCACAAAAATATCATGTTGTTTTATAGTTGCTTTTCTTGCAATATGATGATAAATGTCATTCAACCACACAGATAGTTCATTTCTTATGTGCAACAATGACATGACATCATCTTTATCAGACGTGACGACAGCTTTATTGGACGTCTCCATGAAATAAAGACAGAAAAGGGTCGCCTCATTTCCCCATAATAACTCCACCACCTCCCGCATCGCCCCTCTGTCAATGAAAGATGACAATAAGCCCCTATGCGATGTCGTCGTCTGATGCCTGTGTCACTAGACGGTGTGCTTTGTCTGAAACGGGAATCACGCCCTGCGTTTTGGACGTAACCTGACCGACTGCAACATGTAGCTGCAGGTAGGGATGAAAACTACATCTAAATGTCATATTCGGCACCTCACCCTTATTTCCGCAGACAACTTTCAATTCCACAGAAATCTTTGAAGTCATCTACAAATTCTGTGCTGCTTCATGGAAATATCGCGCTCTAAAAACAGGTCAATGGCGCAAAGAAGGCCGGAACCCTCTTAGAGCACTGTAGGCACACTCCCTTTTTTATTGAAGGAATTTTAAACAGACATTGTGTCATAAGCGCAGTACAATGATTAATTTGGGATGGGAGCCAAAAACTACAGCTTCAGTTTTGTCAGGATATGTGAAAAGAAATAACTGGTCTTTACAGCATGTCTGAATGTTGGTGAACTGATTAGCTTCATCAGGTTTCACTAACAGAGTACAGTTATGCATAACAGTGGAATTCAACAGAATGTTTTTTTTTAAATAATACTTACACAAAATAATAATACAGTAAAAATCAAACTGTGCTGGTCCAAGACAGGACAGCATTATTATACTGTATATGCCGGAACCCTGTGGGACGCCATGACCAAGTTTTATGCTCACAGCATATTTGTTGCCCATAAACAAAATGAATAGGTTTTGTCCGGCAATGGAAATATGTGTTTGAAAACACGACACTCATACAATAAGGTTCTCGACACTTGGTGTTAAAGCAAAGTAACGACCAATGGCTGTCTGCGTTTCACCCTTGTGTCGGTCTTTGAGAATCTTTGTTCTTCTTCAAAACAAAGTGAAGTTGATTATGTCAGTCAATTGAGATACGTATTAAAACCTGACAGTCAGAATCCAAGGTTGTCCACATTTGGGTTGGTTTTCAACCTTTTACCGTTTTGAGAGACTTTACTCATTTTCAAGACAAAGTGAATGTGGTTTGTGCCAGGCCACGCATTCATTCAGTTGCTTTTGGTGTATACACACTTCAATTAGCTAAAATAGTGGTCGGAATGCCTGAAAATGTAAATCTGATTTACTCAAACAAAATGGACATTTATTTCAGAATTAATAGGAAGAAAAATGCTAGCAGGCCAATGCACAGTGGGTTCTGATTCAGCATTCATCTTCATTACAGGGGTCAATATAACCAAATAGATTTTTCAAGCAATTCTTGAAATCCCATTATGTATTCTCTGAGTGATCAATATTGCTCTCTGTAAACATGGAGTTGGAGGGAATACATGAAAAATGCATCAACATGGCTTTTTGTGAGTCTGTGTGGTGCTGAGGCTTCTATTATGATTAGCTTAAACAGAGTTCCAGGGATGTGTCAATGTCAATAAGCCACGAGAGGGAGAGGTCTTTATTTAAACAAACTGATTATTTTATAGAGTAAAAAGAGGCAGCCTGGGCGGAACAAATCAGTCTTGTAGATCCCCGAAACATAAACATGAACGCACACTAGATTGTGGAGCGACCACGTGATAGAGTAAACCTGAATGTTCATTACCTTAAAAATTGTTGGGGGAGAGCCACACACAGCGCGGGAAGTGTTTAACATTAATTTGGAAGGCTTTTGATATACTTGGTAGCTGCTGTTGATTTGATTAACGTCGATCAGCATATATGGGAGGAGGTAACATGTGCAAGTGTCAAGTCTTAAGCTTTAAGTTTCAAGCAACTACACAGTTATTGTGAGCAACTTGCAAGTTAAATCATATCTTTTGTTTTAAATGTTCAGGGACCAAAAAGAAAGGTATTTCTTCATCCATCTATCCATCCATCCATCCATCCATTTTCAACACTGCTTATCCTGAAGAGGGTCACGGGAATTGCTAGAGCCGAAGGTATTTTATTCATTGCATAAAATTCCTCGTCTCCCCCCCCCCCCTCGGGTGGTGTCCGTCCCTCATTCAGCTCGGATCCTCTATCAGAGGCCAGGAAGCTGGTTCTGCGCAGTATCCTTGCTGTTCCCAGAACTGCACATTTCTGGACTGAAATGTCCGATGTTGTTCCTGGGATCTGTTGCAACCACTCATCTATTTTGGGGTCACTGCCCCGAGTGCTCCGACTAATCACAGGCACGACTGTCACCTTTACCTTCCAGGCTCTCTCCAGCTCCTCTCTGAGCCCTTGGTATTTCTCGGGTTTCTCGTGTTCCTTCTTTCTGATGTTTCCATCACTTGGGACCGCTACATCCACAACAACGGCTTTCGTCTGCCCTTTATCTATGATCACGATATCTGGTTGGTTCACCATTACCATTTTGTCAGACTGGACCTGGAAGTCCCACAGGATCTTCGCTCTGGCATTCTCCACCACCTTCGGAGGTGTTTCCCATTTTGACCTTGGGGTTTCCAGTCCATACTCCGCACAGATGTTTCGGTAGACTATGCCAGCCATCTGGTTATGGCGTTTCATGTAGGCTTTCCCTGCCAGCATCTTACACCCTGCAGTTATGTGTTGGATCGTCTCAGGTGCCTCTTTGCACAACCTACACCTTGGGTCTTGTCTGGTGTGGTATATCTGGGCCTCAATGGCTCTGGTGCTCAGGGCCTGCTCCTGAGCAGCCAGCATGAGTGCCTCTGTGGTGTCCTTCAGACCAGCCCTCTCTAGCCACTGATAGGACTTCTTGAGGTCGGCCACTTCAGTTATGGTCCGGTGGTACATCCCGTGTAGGGGCTTGTCCTCCCATGATGGTACCTCTTCCAGTGCCTCATCTTCTGTTCCCCATTGTCTGAGGCATTCTCTGAGTACGTCATCCGTTGGAGCCTTCTCCTTTTTGTATTCATGGAGCTTGGATGTTTCATCCTGGACAGTGGCTCTCACACTCACTAGTCCCTGGCCTCCTTCCTTTTGGCTTGTGTACAGTCTCAGGGTGCTGGATTTGGGATGGAACCCTCCGTGCATGGTTAGGATCTTTCGGGTCTTAACGTCCGTGGTCTGAATCTCTTCCTTTGGCCAACTTATTATTCCTGCAGGGTATCTGATCACTGGCAGGGCATAGCTGTTTATTGCCCGGGTCTTATTCTTGACATTGAGCTGGCTTCTTAGGACTTGCCTCACTCGCTGGAGGTATTTGGCCGTAACTGCTTTCCTTGTTGCCAGTTCGAGGTTGCCATTGGCTTGTGGTATACCAATGTACTTGTAGCTGTCCTCAATGTCTGCTATTGTTCCTTCAGGGAGTGAGACCCCTTCAGTGCGGACTACCTTTCCTCTCTTAGTCACCATCCGACTACATTTCTCAAGCCCGAATGACATCCCGATGTCGCTGCTGTAGATCCTGGTTGTGTGGATCAGGGAATCTATGTCCCTTTCGCTCTTAGCATACAGCTTTATGTCATCCATGCAGAGGAGGTGACTGATTGTAGCTCCATTTCTGAGGCGGTATCCATAGCCTGTCTTGGTGATTACTTGGCTTAGGGGGTTCAGTCCTATGCAGAACAGCAGTGGGGAGAGTGCATCACCTTGGTATATGCCACATTTGATGGGCAAGTGGCTTGCTATTGGCTTCAAGTGTGGTTTTCCACATCCTCATCGAGTTCGCAACAAAGACTCTTTGGGTCCTGTTCACCTTATACAACTCCAAGCATTCAGTGATCCATGTATGTGGCATCGAATCATAGGCTTTCTTGTAATCAATCCAGGCTGTGCACAGGTTGGTATGTCGGGACCTGCAGTCTTGTGCAACTGTTCTGTCAAACAGGAGCTGATGTTTGGCTCCTCTGGTATCTCTACCAATGCCCTTCTGTGCTTCGCTCATGTATTGATCCATGTGTCCACTTATCTTAGCCGCAATTATGCCTGACATGAGCTTTCATGTTGTGGAGAGACAGGTTATTGGCCGATAGTGGATGGGAGTGCACCCTTTGAGGGATCTTTCAGGATCAGGATCGTTGGCCCTTCGGTTAGCCATTCTGGGTGAGTCTCATCCCTCAGCAGCTGGTTCATTTGTACTGCTAGGCGCTCATGGAGTGCTGTGAGTTTCTGTAGCCAGTAGGTGTGGACCATGTCTGGACCTGGTGCTGTCCAGTTCTTCATATCTGAGACTCTTTCCTGTATGTCTGCCACTGTTATGGTAACTGGGTTCTGTTCAGGGAGGTTGCTGTGCTCCTCTCTCAGGATCACCAGCCATTGTGCACTGCTGTTATGTGCAACCTCCTTCTCCCATATGCCTTCCCAGTACCTTTCAGTTTCCAGTCTTGGTGGGTCAGCTCTGTTGTTAGGACCCTGCCACTGAGTGTACACTTTTGCAGGTTGTGTTGCGAACAGCCGGTTTATTCGTCTGGCCTCATTCTCTTTCGTGTACCGCTTTAGGCGGCTGGACAAGGCTTGGAGCCTTTGTTTGGCAGTTTTGAATGCTTCAGGAATGGTCATCTGGATGTACCCGTCGGGTATCGGCCTTTTCATCACACCTCTCTGGTCCTCCGTCAATTGACTCACATCCTTTCCAAGCCGCCTTGATCTTAAATACTCTTGACTTGACTTGACTTGACTTAGCCTCCAACCGTCTCTTCCATGGTGGGTAACGTATCTCATGGCTCCCATTGCTGCTCTTATAGCCAAACATCTCTAGGATCACAGATGCTGAAGCGTATATCAGCTCATTGGTTTCCGTGATCGTTACAGTCAGGATCGCCTTCAGTGCTGCATTCACACTTTCCATGAGACTTTCAGGTGGTACTTCACATAGCTGTTGTAATCGGTTCCTAGGTTGGCCAGCTTTCATTTTCGCCATGATCTGTAACCCCTCCGACTAGGGTTGCTTGAGTAGTAGAATTCCAACAGAGCCATGTTATCACAACTCTCCCATCGCCGCTTTATTCCAGTAGCCCATTTTTCATCAAGGTGCTCTCGTTCCCCAGCAGCTGACGCAGACCTTGCCGGGCGACGTCTGAGCCGGCATTTCATTCGTTTTATTGTCTCTCATCATTGTATGAGGTAGGCATTAGCGTGAAGGATCTTGCCCAAAGACCCACAGTGGATTCGAACTACCATCTCCCGAACGCCAAACCGATGCCTTACCAACTGAGCTATCCAGCGGCTTGCTCTCTCTCTCTCTCTTGCTCTCTCTCTCTCTCTCTCTCTCTCTCTCTCTCTCTCTCTCTCTCTCTCTCTCTCTCTCTCTCTCTCTCTCTCTCTCTCTCTCTCTCTCTCTCTCTCTCTCTCTCTCTCTCTCTCTCTCTCTCTCTCTATATATATATATATATATATATATATATATATCCCTGTGTGGAGGCCGGGCCTGCGTGGGTTTTCTCCGGGTGCTCCGGTTTCCTCCCACATTCCAAAAACATGCATGGCAGGCTGATTGGACGCTCTAAATTGTCCCGAGGTGTGAGTGTGGGCGTGAATGGTTGTTCGTCTCTGTGTGCCCTGCGATTGGCTGGTAACTGATTCAGGGTGCCTACTGCCCGAAGATGGCTGGGATAGGCTCCAGCACCCTTCGCGAACCTAGTGAGGATAAAGCGGTTCGGAAAATGGATGGATATATACAATTGGATGAATCAGTTAATTACATTTTAAAAAACAACAACAACAAAAACCAAAGATCCACCTCAGTTGGGCCCATCTTGTGTCATTATAAGAGGTTCCAGAAGGCACAAAAACCTGAAATAACTGAAAACATCTCGGGACGTGTTCTTCAGAAATAAAATGCAAAAAGGTGAATTGCTGAATAGTAAACCCTGGGGCATTATTATACTGTATAGCATTCCACGATATTATGCATCATTCCACCTCAAATGCTGCGTCCCCATTCCAATATGGTCCGAGGGAATCCAGGGGACAGCCCACGGAATCATTGTACGAGTGTTATTAATCCTTCTTAGTCTGAAAAATTGCAGGAATAATACGGATCTTGAATATTTCAGCCAAAGCCAAAGCGGTAATCGACTTGCACGCTTACACACACACTCACACACACACACACACACACACACACACACCCACACACACACGCACACACACACACACGCACACACTAAAGAAAAAGCAATACATGCAATATTAATGTTTCATCATAAAATTTTGGCCCCATCTGAGAACGAGTGAGAATTCAATGAGAAGTCAATACTTCACAGGGAGAAAGTCCAATGAAGCGTGCTTGCGTGTCTTATTAGATCACTGGCAGGCACATATGAGAAGTCAGTGAGTACCTTTCTGGGAGTTTTAATTAGAACACCAGTCACTCGACTTTATCTTTGTTTTAAGGGGAAAGGGAGGGGGCGGGGGGTTTCAGCATTCCTCAGCAAGAAGAGAGCGGCCTGATTCCACCTGACATTACCACTGGATTGTTCCGCAAGATAGATCTATAGTGATGAAAAATTTATACATTTCCATCACTATATAAATGTAGTGTATATAAATATATAAATATAAATCTAGTGTATGTAAATTAAAAAAATGTATATACACTTGAAACGATAAACCTGCACACACACACACACACACACACACACGCGCCAATGATATTTTTGTGTTCAAAAACATTCCTTTGCAAAGATAATAATATTTTGCTTTCACTCTATCAGAGAGTCCAAACAACTCTGCCAAGGAAGCTCAGTTTCCTCTTTGACGGCAGTAATAAACACGTCTTGCCCTCCCTTTGTTTACATTCACTGGGGATTGCACTCTGCTGCCCCCTGTTGAAAGCTGCCCAACATGAACTAAATTGTTTACAGTATGGACGTGGAGGTCATTATTATGAAGTGTACACACGCACACACACACACACACACGCATATGGTAATCATTATCCTCATCATCGTTATTATCATCATTATAACATAGGCAGCCACTTTACGTTACAACAAACAACAAAAGATGTAGGGTCAAAGGTTTTTGGGACACATTGTCAGGTTTTCAGATAAGATATCCTTTATTTGTCCCACAATGGGGAAATTTACATGAAATACATGGGGAAATTTATTTTCGAATGAGAATGTGTGTCCAAACCTTTGACATGCGGTGCCAACTCCATTTTGACAGTGCTTTCTCACATGTGGTTACTCCACAATGTTGTGTGAATGAATGTAAGCAATCCGGGGAACACGCCTCTCCTTCCCTTTTTTTTCTCAACAAAAGTCCTTCTATTCTTGTTTTTATAAACTGAACTTTCAAAAAAGAATCAAACAAGGGATCAGGGCCACAATGTTGCGTGCCCGTGTTTGTAGCAGGGTAGTTAGCATTTTGCCGCATTCCTCCATAAATCATCTTTACATGGTACAGTATTTTAAACTCCACTCCCTCTTATAGACTCCTCCCACACTCACGGTTGGGGCAAGATAATGATATAATTATCAAAAATACAAATAATGGTTGGTGACGTAGCCAACTCTACTCGACAGTTTTGCCTTTTTGCATAATTCATTCATTCATCTTCCAAGCCGCTTGATCCTCACTAGGGTCGCGGGGGGTGCTGGAGCCTATCCCAGCCGTCTCCGGGCAGTAGGCGGGGAACACCCTGAATCGGTTGCCAGCCAATCACAGGGCACACAGAGACGAACAACCATCCACGCTCACACTCACACCTAGGGACAATTTAGAGTGTTCAATCAGCCTGCCACGCATGTTTTTGGAATGTGGGAGGAAACCGGAGCACCCGGAGAAAACCCACGCAGGCCCGGGGAGAACATGCAAACTCCACACAGGGAGGCCGGAGCTGGAATCGAACCTGGTACCTCTGCACTGTGAAGCCGACGTGCCAACCAGTCTTGTCATAGTCTGGTTTTCCTGTTATTTTTTAAAACCAACTTGGAATTCACCAGAGGCAATAAAGGCTTGCTATTGTATTCCATTGCAGACGACAATGACAATGCGTGGATACTTTTTCCCAACACGACTACTTCGCTTTCATTTAATTTCACTATTCCTCATAAAAAAAACATATATATAGCAGACGTTTGTGAGCGTGCGGAGAGGAAAAGAAGCAGTCGTGATCCACTACGTGTTCCGAGCAAGCCCCACCCACCTAACCTCCTCCGCCCCCTCCTTATAAGGCCCGGAGCGAGGGTTAGAAACTCAGATGAGACCACCAAATTGGAGATACCAACCCTTCCGGGAGGATTTTATTCTTCTCATTTCCCGGCCAGCATGGATTTTTTCAATCACAACTACTTGAGTGCCAGGGGGGCCTACGACTACACATTTAATTTCTGGAACGACTACCTGGGCCTCACCACGCTGGTCACCAAGAACCCTAAACTGAGCATGCCCCACATCAGCCCCAACTCCATCACCGAGTCCCTGAAGGCAACGCTGGGACTGGACGACGCGCCCGAGTGCGTCTGCGCTTGCGCCTGCGAGGGCGGCGCGCTGGAGAGCGGCGGCGGTAGCTGCTGCTGCTGCTTCGGCTGCCCGCCCGGCACGCCACCTCCGCCGGGATACGTCGCGGAACTCAAGGAGCGCTTTTCCATCCTCAGCCCCTTCCAGAGCCAGCTGCCGGAGCGGGAGGCGCACGGCTGCTTCCCCGGCTTCGAGCGCACGAGGACCCGCAGTAAACCGGCATCCGTGCGCGCCAAGCTGGAGCCCAAAATCTGCGTGTTCTGCCGGAACAACGGCGCCCCCGAGGAAGTGTACGGCTCGCACGTCCTCAAGACGCCCGACGGCAGGGTGGTGTGCCCCATCTTGCGGGCGTACACTTGTCCACTGTGCAGCGCCAACGGGGACAATGCACACACCATCAAGTATTGCCCGCTGTCCAAGGAGCAGCCCCCGCAGAGGCCACTCAAAGGCGGCCGTGCTGTGGGGGGTAAGCGGATGAAAATATTCTAAAGAGACAGAGAGAAATAATCGAAAAAAAATAAGACTTAAGTATGATGAAGAATTGCACTGAACAATTTGCAGATGACTGTTGCTTTTAATTAGACACGTATTCCATACACGTTGACTATTCATGCAGGGGTGTCCAACAAAATACACATTAAATATAGTATTTAGGCCGAGCCAATGTAGGTCTGAATATTTTCAGCAGTTAAACATATATTTTTAAATATACTGTATGTTTTGTGTTCCAAGCAACCAAGAAAATGGTACTTTTTTAAAAAGAACTTTTTAGTCTGGTCCTCAATCTCACTTGTCATTATCTATGCTTAGATAAAGTAATATTTGTTTTTCTTTAACTATTAGTGTGCACGCGTGTGTTTGTGTGTGTGTGTGTGTGTGTATCGAATGTTTATTTTTTACATTTTATTTTTAGGGTGGCCCCAAATCTAATTTTTGAAGTTTTAATTTGAATCGTTTAAAAATGTAATACATTTTCATTACTGTTTTTTGTTAATATATATTTTCCTTTTTCTTGTCTTTTAAAAAAAAACTTTTTGTTGTCCTAACCCTCATTTGTTATGTTAATTTTTATTATTCCACAATTTAATACTTTTCCATTTTTTTACTATTTAGGGTTGTCTTGCAAATTTGAATTCTTAGGACTTTTTTCCTCATTTTTTTATATTTGGGAATATTTGGAACTTTTTGGTGTGGCAGTAAACCTGCTAATTTTTATTATGACAGAATGTTATGTTTTTCACTTTTCTATCCTTTTGTTTTCTTGCAACGGCCCATAAATAAATATTCGGCCACACAGTAGACCCCGTGCCGCACTTTGGACACCACCGATGTATCAAGATCTATTTTTATAGTTCCTTTACACGCTTATAGACACCTTCTTCCTTGGATGCATTTTTTCTTTTTTAGTGTATAGCGATTGGCGAGCTAATATGTGTGTATATAAACACACCAATGTACAGTAATCACACAGAGATATGAACAAAAACAAGAATATTTTGGGTAGTGGGAATTTGAATGTTATGTTTCTATAATGTGTATTTTTGTACATCTGGCAGCAAAGCTGACCTTATTGTCGTCATTTAGAAAACCAAAGTTTTGTTGGCCATTAAAAACCTTACTGTTATGTTGCCGGTCATCTTGACCCATATGAAACTTGAGAATTTTTTGATTTTAAATCATTGGAATGAAATGGTTTGGGGATGAATTAATAATTACGCATATACAATGGTTACAATGGTACAATGGTTTTTGTTTTTCGGTTTTGGATACTGTTGGATTATTAAACAAGGCCTAGGTCGAATTGATCCAAACGAAACTAACTAACTTATTGGTTAGTAAGAGTTATGAATAACGTTTAAACATTGATTGTTCAGAATTTTCTTCCCATTTGGACAGTTTGAAATCATTAAACAAGCCCTGGGTCAAGCCGACCCATATGAGCATTCTTCTTGGCTGAATGAAAATGTTTAATTTCACATATGTTCAATGAAATGGTTAGTTGTAGAGTTAATAATCATATAAAAAAATGCCCCCCCCCTGACCACGCCCCTTTTCCCCTCATTTAAGACACTCGTGGATCATGGAAAACTCACCGGGGCAAATTGACACAGTCGACACCAATTTTGCTTGGTCTCAGAAATATAACATTTGAATGAAGCTATGTTTATTGGTATTGTTTTTAAATTCCGTTTAAGACACATTTGTAGTTTGAAGCATGCCCTGGGTCAAATTGACCCATATAAAGCTTATTGATAAAAATGTTCAATTTCACATATGACAATGAAATTGAGAGTCATGGGGTTAATATAACATAAAATATGTTCAATGGGATTTTCTTCCATTTCTGAACTTTTTGATCATACCATGGGTCAAAATGACCCTTATGAACCTTCTCAATTAAAAATAAGTCCCATATTTGCAATGAAATGATTAGGCACAGAATGGTACATGTTTATTGGGATTTTCATAAATACAGTTTTGCACAGGTTTGCATACTAAAACTTGCTCTGGGTCAAATTGACCCATATCAAACTTATTGGTGAAACTGGTTAATTTCATCAATATTTGCAATGAAATTGGTATTCATGGAGTTAATACAGACATATAATTGCTGTTTATTGTGATGTTTTTGTTCAGTTTCTGATACATTTGGATCATCAAATACACCACAGGTCAGAGTGACCGGATGAAACTTCTTGATGAAAGCAAAATGTTTCACATTTTTTAATTGAAATGCTTCATAATCAAGCTCATAATGACATGTAAAAAATGGATTGGTATGTTTGTGACTATTTTCTTGTCATTATTGAGACTCAGTCAAACAACGCTCTAAACACACACTAACACACACACCGGGTCAAATAGACCCACAAACATTAATGCTGCTCCTGAGCGAACAAAGTAATCAAGAGGGTTTAACATAAGAATGTGTCCAGTCAGGAGTCGTTTGATCCCACAAAAGTTGACATTGAGGCCGCAAAATATGCGGGCCCCCAGTAGGACACAATACAATGTGTCCTCTGTTTAAGTGAGCTCCTGTTCTTTTCCTTCAAGGAAAGTATTTTTCCCCCCTCATTTTTTTCCAAGCCAAACGCCTTCGTTTTTGTTTACATTGCCAAATAAGGGCATCAACACACTGGATTTTGCGCTTCTTCCCACTCGGAGACAAGCAAATGAATGTCAACCACACGCCCGTTTTACCGAGGAGTTCCCAAATAATCAACAATAATCATGCAAAACTGTTTGCGAATGTATGCAGGACTGCGCCTATCTTGACAGTTTACCAAAGGAATCAACGGTTAAGGCTGGCATGCGTGCTTGCGTGTTGATGTCAGTATTTGAACAAAGAGTGACCACAAGAGGGCGCTACCTCAACCAGATTTTTGTACTTTAAAGAAAAAAAAACAAGTCTAAGGCAGTTTATTGATAGAGTGCCATTTATAATAATGGGTTTTGATAGTATTTTGGATCTTTGTATAACAATTGTTGCATTTAACACAAGGAGAGAGAGCGTTACAGAGAGCGTTGTGTATATACCAATGAACATGCCCATACATTTTAGGCAAATATACTTTGTTGTTGTTGTTGTCATTGTTGTTATTGTTGATGTTTGGATTAAATGAAGAAGTGATGATGATGAAAACACTGTTGTTATTTATATTTGACCACATTTCTGCGCAGAATAACAAATATATGAACTCACTATAGAGAAATAATAAACTGATGAAATATTTGTCCTTTTACTTGGTCTAGACTGAATTTTTACTCAAATCGTCACTTGACGCCAATCTATGATTCGTAGGCAAGAGGCAGCACAAATATGACACTTTTACTTAATTCATGGGGTAAATAAATGGACGTTTACAGTATTTAATTGTAATTCTTCGGGGGAAGTTGAGTGACAGAACCAAAGTCCTCAATGTCATGCTTACAAATTTGTGGAAACTGTCCTTCGCTACTTTACTGTCAGACAAGCAGAATATCGCCAACTACTGGCCTGGCATGCAAATTACAATGTTTTCAGTCCTGACCTGTTGGCAGAGTTTTGAAAGTTTATTTAAAAAAATACTTTTAAAAATAAGAATAGCAATTTCTACAAATTACAGTGCATCACTTTCTGTGAAAAATCATAATCCTATTTCTTAGTTCATTTTTCCCCATTGAAAACAGCCCAAAATGCTCATTGACTCAGTTTTCAAAAATGTTTTCAATGTTATGGAAACCGTTCAAAAAAAGAGAAAAAGATCAACTTTCAAACAAGAAAAGTTATTCGTAATAATGACAATGTGTTGTTTTTAGAGTAACATTTTCATAGATCCAACTTTAATGTAATTTTTTTTGCGCAATGCTGTTCATCTGAAATGCATGCACATCTAAAAATATTTTTCATCGCAAGACAAATAATCGGCCAAGGAATTACTCATAGCTCCAAGAACTTGAAGAATCTAGGCATGCCTGTATTACGACTGCTTTTGGAATAATATGACTTTATTCTCATAATTTTAACACTTTTAATCACATCTTTGCTTTTGTGAAATGACATTTTTCTTGAAAGAACACATTATTCTTTGAAAATTGAAAGAGGATTTGCGAAAACAAACAAAACAAAAAATTAAATTGATCATGCATACTTTGGTTCGGTACCTATTTGCAAAGTTAACAAAAATGCTTCATGATGATTTATCCGTGTTTCTTTTTTCAAGATTTGGGTGAGTTCATTTTTTTGGTTCTATTTTTTAAAATACTTTTATAGCGGGTGTCAATTATACACTGATTTTTGCTGTTTACGGGCTGGCCTAGGTCTATTCCCCGCAAATCGCATATGAAGTTGTGAACATAACATTCCAACTTTTGTTGCATGCAACCAAAAGCAAGGAACATTTTCTCGAGCCTCAGCTCCGCCATTAAATATGGATGACTCCTAAGCGCGATTGGATTGGCTTTGGTGAGCCTACATTAAGGCTTGTGTGGCAGGCTCGCCGTGATATTCCCCCCAGGCCACTGCCTCCATTAGTGCAGCGCATGCTGGACTCCGTGAAATCTAGTTAGCTCAGCCACTTATGTGATGTGTATCTTACATGAACGTATAATATGCCTTACCCCGCTGACTTGAGTGCACAATATAGCCTGATGAAGATAGTAAAGGAGATATTGACATTGTTTTTCACCATTTAAAAGCATTCTGAGGGCTCCCAATTCACGTGCTTTTGTCAAATACAAAATTGCAACACTATTTACACCTAATTTCTTGTCCTACTGAAATGAGCACCTGAAAACTACAGAGGGCTAACTCCATTGTCATTTTATGGGAAAGTGGTTTCATATTTTACAACTAGAGGTGCTGTCATTGTCTTTACTTTTAAATCTCAATTAGTCTCAACTTTGTTGAATAAATGAAAAGAAATAAACTGGGACTTGAAAAAACTAATTTTGCACAGTAGTGAACACGCACTTTCTCTATTAATTTCTGTCCTTAACCTCAAATTGGCAATGTTGTTAGCCCACTTAGTTGTCAGTGGTTGAAACTAGCCTGTTGTCAGGTTCTGGATCGAACCGATTGTTTTTGGATTCCACAAATGCAGGCTCAGACAGAGTGCGTCAACAAAAATAATTATTTTCAGAAAAGCGCACTGACGAAGTACAAACACAAATCGCTGTTCACAAGGAGGCAGGAGAAACAACACAAACAAAAGCGCTTGCAGAAGGGAAGGGACTAGGGAACCCAGAGAATAAAGTTTTTTTTTAAAGCTCAACCTTAGAAATTAAAATCTATGAACAACAACAGTGACAACAAAAGGTATCAAGAGGTCAAGAAAATAACACTTGAATCACTACAGCAGACAAGTTCAATAATCCGACAAGAGAAATTTCATTTATGCTGTATGTTACACATTTGACGATAAACTTGGAATTGAATTGAAGGGATTAGCTAGTTTGGCAGTCCTTAAATACTTGGCAAGGCGAGATGGGGAAACGCGAAATAGGTGCGACTGCTGGGGGGAGCCACCCTTCACTCCAGCTGCAGCTAAAACGCAATCAAAACAGACAGAACATGACAGTTGTAAAGGACTAGCCATATCTAATCAAAGGCAGATGGACTATAGAGTGGAGCCAAATGCAGAGTGAGAAATTATCAAATGTCCATCAAGACAATGAAAGCAAATTTTCATGTTTCGGTTTGGGACCAACAGGTGGCACTGTAGGGCTCTCCCTGCAGGTGCACACCTGTTGGTCGTTCTGTAATTATTGCTTTAACCCTCATATTATGTTTAAAAAAATCACATTGATTATGTTGTGGGTCATTTTGACCCATACTGTAAAAATCCACACAAAATAGTAAAAAAACAGGTTACACCAGTAACAACTTTGTTTAAAAGGACTTCCAGCCCGACTACTCATTGTTGGGTCATTGTTTGCTTCTGTCATGTTAGTCGCTGTCGCGGTTTCTGTTGGTTTGTGTTTATCACTTTGTTTTTTGCTTATGCCATGGTTTTGTGGGCAACTTTGGATTAGTTTTGTTTTCTGACTTTGTGAATTCTGGATTTTGTTTCCGGAGTATTTTAATACAATTTGTCACGTTCAACCTGCTCCTCCCTCCTGCCTGCTTTTTGGGGTCCACCACCGCCTCGCAACGTGACACCCAGGTAGCATTTCATACATTACACCACTGTACTACACTATGTAGTGTGGCGCAAAAATGCATCACAGAGCACTAATAATCCTTCAATCATCTACAGAATAGAAACGTTACAGCAGCACATCAGAGTGATTCCATAAATAATAAGACAAATACAAATACATATTAACAATCTTAGCTTTTTTGTGAAGTGCTATGTGATTTTAAATCCATCCACCCATCCAATTTCTTATCCCCACGAGGGTCGCGGGCAGTCGTCGTTGTCTTCGGACAGTCGGCAGCGCATCTCCTGACCTGGTGCCCAGCCAGTCTCAGGGCACACAGAAGAACAACCATTTGCACTCACACTTACACCTCAGGACAATTTAGAGTCTTCCATGAACCTGTCATGCATGTTTTTGGCATGTGGGAGGAAACCAAAGTACCTGGAGAAAACCCACACAAGCACGAGGAGGACATGCAAACTCCACACAGGAAGGCCAGAAGCCTGCACCTCTGCCCTGTGAGGCCGATGTGCGAACCAATCGGCCACCTGTGATTTTCAATAAATGTTATTTTTTTAAATACCAAGCCTCCCCTACTGCCACCATGACGACACATTCACCGAGCAATCAAGTGCCACTTACCAGAAGCTAATGCTATTCTGTGCATTCAACAGAACACAACGCAGCTCTGCTTACCTTTTGGCTATCACGTGACTGCAGGGACGTGAGCAGCCATTGGTGATAGGGGTGTTTTGGTATAATAGCATGCACGGCATGATAGTGTTTCACAGTCGTCAGACTACGGATCTTACCTGACAATAGCTCAGGGCCTTTGCCCTTTCTAACTCATCATGTTGTGGACAGACAGAATGTTCCATAAGGGCTCACGGACACATTTTTAGAGATAGGCAGATAATGAAATCATCCAGTGGTGCCCCGCTTTATGAACTCTTCAAATTACTAGCTTTGCTGTGGGTTGTGAACCCAATTTAATTACCAGAAAGCTTCAGATAGGGCAATGCTTGAATCTAGTAAAAAAAAAAAAAGATCAATTGGGGTGTTGTTTTTCATGTCCGTGGGTGCAGGCAAGGATAGCCACAGTTGCTGATGCACTTTCTGTTATTTCATGAACTGGAAAAATAGTGAAATACAAAATGAGAACACTCGCATTGAGCTGGTGTTGGCCACAACTCACAGCCAGAGGCTCACATGCAAACTACCCAACCAGAAGCACATTTTGATTGTTGGACCTATTTTTTGTCTTCCTAAAGGCCTCCATTTTCCCTTTTTTCATTGTTGCTTCTGCAAAGCTTCTAAAGGGTAACCTAAAAATATCTGGCATTAAGTGCAGCCCCCCCCCCCCCTGGCCCCCCCAACGAAAAAAAATTTAGTTGTTATTGGTGAGAAATAGTGTTTTAACTCTGAAGCTAAAGTAAAAAATGGTGGTTGAGAAAATGGAGACACTGATGTTAAAATGAATAAATCACACCATGAGGCCTGTTTTTCTCTATAGGTTGACGAGTTATTGGTATTTGCAGGAAATTTTTATTGGAAAGTATATTTCCATGGAGAGGAAGAGAGGAAAAACAAGTTCCCTGCTGTCCTCGTTTATTTTTGGTGGAAAGTCTAAGAATAAACGAGTGATAATAGATAAAGCGAGAGAGCGCCTGGACCTAACAGTGCTTTCAGGCACATGGGAAAGAAGCATATAGCTCAGAGTTTTGTGAGTATGATTGACATTTTTTTAACCCCAACCCCCCCCCCCCCCCCCCCAAATGAAATGGGAAGTTTGCAGTGTTAATACTACTATCAATATTCAGAGCCTTACTGCAGATTCCCACCCCCGAGTATCTGACCCAAGCTTTGCCCCAAGTTAACATTCATTCATTCATTCATCTTCCGAGCCGCTTAACCCTCACTAGGGTCGCGGGGCGTGCTGGAGCCTATCCCAGCTGTCTTCGGGCAGTAGAATCAGAATCATCTTTATTGGCCAAGTATGTAGAACACACAAGGAATTTGTCTCCGGTATAACACGCTGCACTAGTATCATCGTAAACAACAAAATCATCATTGAACCATTTTAGAGTAACCAGTAGTTTTGTAGTACCATTTTGTGGTGCAAGAAGAGTGACTATGTCAGTGACTGTTTAAGGAGTTAATGGCTAGAGGGAAGAAGCTGTTTAAGTGTCTACTGGATTTGGTGCGCATGGATCTGTAGCGTCTGCCTGAGGGGAGTGGCTGAAAAAGGTGGTGGGCAGGGTGCGGGGGATCCAGGAGGATTTTCCGTGCCCTTGTCTTGATTCTTGCAGTGTGCAAGTCCTCAAGAGTGGGTAGGGCGGTGCCAACGATTTTTTTCTGCCATCCTAACTGTCCGTTGAAGTCGGATTTTGTCCTTTTTTGTGGCGGCCCCAAACCAAACCGTGATGGAAGAACACAGGATTGATTCGATGACTGCCGTGTAGAACTGTCGTAGCACCTCCTGTGGCAGGCCATGCTTCCTCAGCAGCCTCAGGAAGTACATCCGCTGCCGGGCCCTTTTCAGGATGGAGATGGTGTTGGCTTCCCACTTCATGTCCTGGGAGACTGTGATTCCCAGGAACTTGAAGGTCTCGACGGTTGACACAGGGCAGTTGGATAGTGTGAGGGGCAACTGAGGAGAAGAATGTTTCCTGAAGTCCACGATCATCTCTACAGTCTTGAGCGTGTTCAGCCCGAGGTTGTGTCGGCCGCACCAGAGCTCCAGCTGCTCCACTTGTTGGCGGTACGCAGACTCGTCGCCGTCTTTGATGAGACCGATGACCGTGGTGTCGTCTGCGAACTTTATGAGTTTGACAGCTGGATCTTTTGAGGTGCAATCGTTTGTGTAGAGAGAGAAGAGCAGTGGCGAGAGGACACATCCCTGTGGGGCTCCAGTGCTGGTGGTGCGTATTGATGATGTTGTTGCTCCCAGTCTCACCTGTTGTGTCCGTCCCGTCAGGAAGCTGAGGATCCACTGGCAGATCGTAGGGGACACACCGAGTTGGAGTAGTTTGGGGGTGAGGAGTTCCGGGATGATGGTGTTGAACGCAGAGCTGAAATCCACAAACAGAATCCTTGCGTAGGTCCCTGTGCTGTCGAGGTGCTTGAGGATGTAGTGCAGACCTATGTTGACTGCGTCTTCCACAGACCTGTTTGCCCGGTAGGCAAACTGGAGAGGGTCCAGCAGGGGTCCAGTGACGTTCTTTAGGTGATTCAGCACAAGGCGTTCAAAGGACTTCATGACCACAGACGTCAGGGCGACAGGCCTATAGTCGTTCAGTTCCGATGTTGCCGATTTCTTGGGAACTGGGATGATGGTAGACTGTTTGAAGCAGGATGGGACCTCACACAGCTCCAGGGATCTGTTGAAGATTTGTGTGAAGACCGGAGCCAGTTGGTCAGCGCAGACTTTCAGGCAGGAGGGGGACACTTTGTCGGGCCCCGGAGCTTTCTTGATCTTTTGCTGCTTGAAGAGCCGTCTCACGTCCTGTTCGTGGATCTGTAGTGGAGAAAAAGAGGGTGGGGGGGTAGGTAGAGTGGTTTCTGGTAGAAGTGGGTGTGAGTGGGAAATGGGGGTGTCCTTTTCAAATCGGCAGAAAAACATGTTTAGTTCATTAGCAAGACCCTTATTGTTCACTGTTTGGGGGAAGGCATTCTATTGTTAGTGATTGCTTTCAGGCCATTCCATACAGATGCAGAGTCGTTAGCAGAGAACTGGTTTTTCAGCCTCTCTGCATAGCTTCTCTTTGCGATGTTAATATCCTTTGTCAATTGGTTTCGGGCATGTTTGTACAGTGCCCGATCTCCACTTCTAAATGCGGCCTCTTTCTCTTTCCTGAGTTGCCCGAGTTTGGGAGTAAACCATGGCTTGTTATTGTTGAAGGAGCGGTAGGACTTCGTTGGTACACACATGTCCTCACAGAAACTGATGTATGATGTTACAGTGTCTGTGTATTCATCCAGTGTGCCCGTTGAAGCTTTAAAGACGCCCCAATCAGTGCAGTCTAAGCATTCTTGTAGAGCTAGCTTTGCTTCATCTGTCCATTTTTTCACAGTCTTAACAACCGGTTTAACACATTTGAGTTTCTGTCTGTATGTAAGTATTAAGTGGATTAAATTGTTGTCAGAAAGACCCAATGCTGCACGGACGACCAATCGGTATGCATTTTTGATTGTTGTATAGCAGTGGTCTAGAGTGTTGCCTTCTCTGGTGAAACAGTCGATGTGCTGCTTATATCTGGGAAGTTCACGGTTAAGATGTGCTCTATTAAAATCGCCCAAAATGATCAGGGGTGACTCTGGGTATTTTAGTTCGAGTTTGTTTACTTGTTCGGCTAGCGTTTGTATCGCCGTGTTAGCGTTAGCTTGTGGCGCAATGTAAACACCGACTAGTAAAAAGGAGGTGAACTCACGTGGCGAGTAGAATGGCTTGCAGTTTAAAGACAGCGACTCCAGGTCCGGGCTGCAGTGTGCGTCGAGCTTCGTGACATCAGTGCACCATTCTTCGTTGATATAGAAGCAAATACCACCACCTTTCGATTTCCCTGATAGCTCCGTGTTGCGGTCGGCTCGGAGAAGGCGGAAGCCGGGTAGATGTAGCGCGGGATCTGGATGGCGGTCACTGAGCCAGGTTTCAGTGAAGCAGAGCGCAGCAGAACGTGCAAATGTTTTGTTGGTCTTTGTGAGGAGAAGAAGTTCATCCATCTTGTTTGGCAGAGACCATAGATTAGCAAGATGGATCGATGGGAGCGGGGTTCGAAATCCGCGCTGCCGGAGCTTGACGAGCACGCCGGCTCGCTTCCCCCTCCTCCGGCGGCGTTTCCATGATCCGTACAGCGCAGCCGCTCCGCTCGCGATTAGCTCCGAAAAACCTTGTGGATTTTCGTGTACTGGTGAAAAAAGACCGAGCGTAGACTCCCCAATGCGCAGCAACTTTTCCCTCGTGTAAGTAAGCCGCTCAGGGTCGCCAAAAACAAACGAAAATGACAAAAACAGGGATAATACTAAGGAGCGTGTGACCGAGGCTGCCATACCTGTCGGCGCCTGATGACGTAGGCGGGGGACACCCTGAATCGGTTGCCAGCCAATCGCAGGGCACACAGAGACGAACAACCATTCGCACTCACACTCACACCTAGGGACAATTTAGAGTGTTCAATCAGCCTGCCACGCATGTTTTTTTTTTGGAATGTGGGAGGAAACCGGAGCACCCGGAGAAAACCCACAGGCCCGGGGAGAACATGCAAACTCCGCACAGGGAGGCCGGAGCTGGAATCGAACCCGGTACCTCTGCACTGTGAAGCCGACGTGCTAACCACTGGACTACCGGGCCCAAGTTAACATCCTTCTATCAATTATCTGAGCCACTTATCTTCATGAGGGTCGCTGGCATGCCGAAGCCTATCCAAGCTGACTTCGGGCAGTCGGCTGATGTCCAGCCAATCGCAGGGCACACTTCAGACAAGCAACCATTCACGCTCACAATAACACCTAAGGGACGATTGAGTGTTCAATCAACATATTGTCCATATTTTTGGAATGTGTGAGGAAACCGGATAACCCGGAAAAAAACCCACACAGGCCCGGGAAGAACATGGAAACTCCACACAGGAAGGCCAGAGGGTGGAAGCTAACCCATAACCTCTGTAGTCTGAGGTGGACATGCTAACCATTCGACGATATTGCCCCCCCCCCTCAGACAAAATTATCTTAATTGAAAATAGCAGTGACTTTCTAGGTTTCACCAAACTTTTAAAACGGTACACCTAATAAGGTGACCCCGGTGCCTAGTTAGTCCATGTCTTCATTTGTAAGGACATATTTAGCCATCTGACCCACATGACTCATCTTGACACCGCTAATGAGTAACAGTGATGGTGTATGGGGTCCCATCACACAGGCAATAAGGACGTCTCTGTCGCCTAGCAACAACTGAAATAAATTTGGACTCCAGCCAGGCATGAAAGTCATTCCAGAGTAGGCACAAGAGTAAGGTGAAAAGGGATTGCATCTTTTAGACCGGTAGGGAGGGTGAGGCAAGGGCAGACCCGAGGTTCATTTGGCACTGTTGGATGTTTTTGCAACAGGTCATTTAAGCTATTGAGAGGAATGCTTGAAATAAATGCATGGTTAATTTAGTATTTTTAATGTGTTTCATTAAATGTATACCACTGAAGCGACAGATTAGTTCCATCTGTGTATTATGAAACACCCCCAATGTAAAGATGTAGACTTACATGAGTATTCACATGAATGTACTTTTGACAAGTGATTGACTACAATATTGCACTACAGCATGGCACTGACAGAAGTATTGGGATGTACAGTAATGATTTTACTGATGTCCGAAAGCCTTTCCATTGATTTTTTTCCAAGTACTTTTCTTCATTGAATGACTTAACTGAGTGTCAACATTTTGTCCCTACGTACAATATATATTTTTTTTAATGCCTGCAGTGATAAGCTTTAGCAGCTATGACACATGACGTTTGGACAAGTAACTTATAAACAGACCATCCAAAGTGTACATATGCATATCAAGAGACGAGTCTTTTTTGTCTAGAGATTCATGGATTAAAGAGCTGTCTCAGGAATTGTGTCGCTACAATTGTTTTATTTAAAAAAAGCACATCCAATTATAAGTATACAAACCAAAAAAGAAGGTTCATCTTTAATTACTCAACATGCAGTAAAGTATTGCATGACTTCCCTCTTAAATTAATTCAATATACTTCAATTGGGTCATCTCTAGCTCAAATATTTTCACTTCTCATAGCTGTGTATTGATCGCATGTCCCAATACTTGTATACCTTTTGACAAATGACAGCAGTTTCATTTTCATTAAAGCAATTACCATGCTTTTATTCACAATTATCCATTTCATTTACTGTTTTCATTGTGAAAAGCTTACAAGCTATGTCATTTTGTTACTGCCTCTAGGATTTACTTTGGTTTATTCTCTACTGTCGCATATGAACTTCTCTTTGATCAAATTAAAGTGCATACGTACAAAAATAAAACCTTCCAAAGTGTTATGAGGTAATCTGATGATGTCATTCGAGCTCCACAATCAAACAGCGAGCTGGAGAAAACAATTGTATGTTGGAATTTTCCTCTCGTTCCAAAGCCAGAGGCTCCACATCATTGTCTGGGTACAGCAGAGATGAATCATTAGGTGGTTGTGGTGACTTGGAGCAGCTACTCATTAAAAACAATGATTTATTATCTGGATCACTAGGAAGGATCTGGCTCCAGATTGATCCATCTTCACAACCATCTCCTGACAGGACTTCTGTTTTTGCTTTGAACTGCTGAGGGGAGGATATTTCCAAAACCTGAAGATCAGGATAATTGTCAAACTGCAGCGACCCTGCATCGTCCAATCCAGTCCCCTGTAGACCTGGGCGATGTGGTTCCTCAGCATCTAGCATCACTAAAGGAAGTTCGTTCTCTCGGAATTTCCCTCTAGGCACATGTTGGGCCTTTTCTTCCCCGTCCTCAGAAATCGCATGTTTAATTTCAACCTCCACTTCTTCAATAATATGCTCCGCTTTGGACTCTTCAACACACGCTATTGTTTGACTTTGGAGAAATGCCTCAGGGACCTCCAGTGTGTACTGCAAAAGGCTGCTGAAGTTCTCAGAAGGTGGTTCCGCATCTTCAAGGAAAATCTCATCAATGCAAAGTACAACTGGATCCTCCAGTTCAGCCCCTAGTGTACATGGAGCTTGTGGTTCTTCACGAAAATCTGCCTTCATTGGAAGAAGCTGGTGTTCCCAGTGCACAGAATTTACAATAGCTGTGGGTTGACTTCGCACTTTATCGAAATAAACCCGATCCACTTTTCCATCAGATTTCTGAGCTTCCCCCTCTTCTTCAAACATCTCTTCTCTTATGTCCTCCATACACTCACGGAGGTGCTCTGCTTCAAAGTCTTGATTGTTTTCTTGGTTTTCCGCAGACTGAGATGTTGTTTCACTTTGTAGTAGTAACTCCTCTTGGGCCTCCATGAATATGTCCTTCACAAAATGTTTAATGGTTTCACCTGATGTTTGCGTATGCTCAAGAAGAATATCAGCAATGCACAGCGGCTCTGCATCCTGCCACCCCTCAGAAGATTCTATCCACACTGTACAAATATGGTTATCCTGGTGCTTCAGTTGCTCGATTTGTCTTTCTACTTCATCAGAAAGAGGATCACCCTCACTAACTAACAGCGGGACGTCTTTTTTATCTTTCACCGAAATTTCATCATCAGTCTTGGCCTCCAAACCTTCATTCAATTTTTTCTGGTTTTCATCAGATGGCTGTCTTGTTTGACTTTGAAGAAACTCCTCATGGCTATCGATGTTCTCAGAAAGGGGTTCAACATTTTCAATCTGAGGACGATCACCAATGTGCAATGAGACTGCATCCTCCACTTGGGTCCTGAGGGGGTCATCAGACGGTTTTACCTTCATGGAAGGAAACTGGTTTTCCTGATGTTCATGGTTAACAAGTGGAATAGGTTCTATTGTTGCTACATCATGAAAAACATGATTGTTCTCCCCAGCAGTCTCTCGAGCTTGTTCTTCCTGTTCCTCAGACATGAAGTCTTCAGTTCTGATCTCTAATCCTTCATCAAGCTGCTTGGACTTGGATGCAATACATTTTTTCACATTTTCAATGGATTCCTGTGTTATCTCACTTCGAAGAAGCTCATCACGAGTCTCCACTGGGTCTTGCACAAGACTTTGGATGTTTTCAGCAATTGCTTCTACATCCTCAAGGTCAGGATGATTGTCAAAGTGCAACAGCACTGTATGTGGTTGTACAGTCCCATCTTGATAGGAATGTTGTGGCCCTTCAGTTAATTCTCCCTCAAGTGAAGGAAGTGCTGTCTCCTGATGCACATTTTTTACAAATGGTGTAGGTTCTATTAATACTTTACCACCAAGGACATAATCTTTTGCTCCATCAACCTGTTGAACCTTGTCTTTCTGTGCTTCAGTCAAATCCTCTTCAGCTCTGGCCTCCAATACTTTTTCCAGCTGTTCTGATTTGGAGTCTTCGGTTCTGTCCTGATTTTCATCAGCTGGCTGTGTTCGACTTTGGAGAAATTCCTTGTGGTCCTCTATTGCGTCCTTCACAAAGTTTTGAATGTTCTCAGTAGATGGATTGACATCTTCAAGAACAGAAAGATCAATAGGCAGCAGTTCTCCATCCTGCAGTCTTTGGAAAGAATCTGCTCTCACCTCAGGATGTTGATTCTCATTGTTCTTAGGGTTTACAATCAATGTAAACAGGCCCGGGGAGAACATGCAAGAACCTTGTACAAGAACCTGAACGTCATCATCACCTTGTCGAGCTTGTTCATCTTCTTTAGATGCCTCTACTCCTTCATCAAGCTGCTCTAATTTTGAGTATTTGCATTCATTCTGGTTTTCAACAGATACCTGTGTGGTTTCACTTGGGTTAATATCCTCATTAGCCTCCAGTGTGTCCTGCAAACATCTATTGATATTCTCATCAGTTGGTTCCACACCCTCAAGGTAAAAACTGTTATCAGTGTGCAACTCTGGATACTGCAGGCCACTCCCTTTTAGGCCGAAATCTTGTGGCTCTTGAAGAGAATCTACAGTCAAAGGAAGGTGGCTCTGCTGGGGCTCAGGGCTTACAAATGTTGGAGATACTCTTCCTTTTTCATTTGCAAGAAACTGATCTTCCTCTCCACCCACCTGATGAGCTTTTTTATGTTCTTCTGACATAGCCCCTTCAATTCTGGTCCCCAATCTACAAAGTTGAAGTGATTTGAAGGCTTTTTCCTTTTCCTGGATTTCAACAGGTCTAAGTATTGTTTGAATCTGGTGAAATTCCTTCTGGGTCTCCAATGTGTTCTGCACAGGTCTATGGATGTTCTCAGTAGGTGATCTGATGTTCTCAACAAAATGATCATCACTATGTTGCAACACGTCATCTTGCAGCCCTGTGCACAGTGAACTTGAACCTTGTTCTTCAGGAGAATCTACCACCAAAGGACTCTGAAAATTCTTGGACTCATGGTTTCTAATAGTTTTAGGTCCTCTTCCTGCTTCATTGTCAAGAACCTGCTCATCATCTCTATCCACCTGCGTAGCATGTTCATCAAATTCCACTTTCTCAGACATCTCCTCTTTGGCCTCAAGTCCTACATCAAGCTGCTCCGATTTAGTTTTTTCACTTTTTTCCTGGTTTTCATCAGCTTGCACTATTGTTTGACTTTGGAGGTACTCTTCATCGGCCTCCAGAGTGTTGTGCACAAGGCTAAGAATCTTCCCAGGTTTCAAATCATCAAGAATATCATCAACATGCAGCAACATTGCATCCTTTAGAGCACTGGGGCCTTGTGGCTCTTCAGTTGAATCTAACATCCAGAAAGAAAGCTGATGCTCAGGGTTCAAACTTGTTCTAGATGCTTTTCCCTCTTCATAAACAAAAACCTGATCCTGCTCATCAGCAGATCGCGGAGTATGTTCTTTATCTGTCTCGCACATCTTGTGTTTCGTGTCAGTCTCAAACACTTCATCGAGCGGCTCGGATTTGGAGTCGTTTTCATCAGCTTGTAGGATTGTTTGACCTTGGAGGAACTCATTGGCATCCACTATGTCCTGAACAAAGCGCTGGATGGTCTTAGCAGGTGTTTGTACATCCTCAAGAACAGGAAGGTCATCAATTTGCAGTAGCTTTGCATCCACCAGTCTAGCCCCCAGCTGGTTCTCCTGGTCGACATGGTTTACAATTGTTATAGGTTCTCTTGCTGGTTTACCGCCACTAAGCAGAGCCTTGTCACCATCTAATGCTTGTTTATCATCTGTCTCAAATATCTTATCTACAGCCTTGGCCTTCAGCCCTTCATCAAGCTGCTCCAAATCTGAATCCACCTCATCTTTCTGGTTTTCATTGCACCGCATTGCTTGACTTTGAAGAAATTCATCGTGAGCATTCAGTGTTTCCTGCACAAAGCTTTGGATGTTCTCACCAGCCGATTCCTCACAAGAGGTTTCGGGAGAGATGGAAGCCTCAGTGTCACCTGGGAAAAGACAAGTAGACGGTGATCCATAGACTGGTAAGAATTTTGCATTGGACATAAAAACTGCTCACCTCTCTCCGCTTCCTCTTGAAGACGCAGTCTTCGCTGTGCTTTCTTTTTAATCAAAGCCAGAGCATCCAAGCTATCTTGGATTTTCTTCCGGTCCTGCGTGTCCCATTGTTCCCGCTCCTTGCGTTCCAATTCCAGACCACCCAAAGCCCATGCCTCTGCACAGGCCCTGTCTCTGGGAAAAACGGGCCGGTCATCCAGGAAGGTGAGATGCCTAAGACGTACGATAAGCGTCTTCCTATAGTTGGGAATGTTGGTCACCACCTTGTTGCCCAACAAATTCAGGACGCGCAGTTCCGGCATGGCCTCCAAAATGGGGAGAATCCCCGGCTCATGGAGCAGGTTGTGTGACAGGTCGAGAACTGTGAGGGCCACGCATTTGCTCAGGTGCTGGATGTCATGGACCACCTCCAGTTTGTTGTGGGCAATCTGCAGAGTACTGAGCTGAGGGAGGCAGGAAATGTTCTCGATGGTGTTGATGTAGTTGTTGGAGACATTCAGGGAACACAGTTTCTGCATGGGTGCGAGATTCTCCAGCTTGTGGATCAAGTTCTGCTGCAGGAAAAGGCACCGCAGGTTGATTTGCGCATCCAGGTTCTCAATTCGCTGCAGCCCATTGCTCTCCAGCCACAGACACTTGAGCCCGGTGTACTCCTCCAAGTTCTCGATGGTGGAGAAGCCCTTAAAGTGTAGGTAGAGCGTGTCATTTAAATGTGGCGTGGAATAGAGCCTGTTTTGTCTGCAGTGATCCTTCAGAAATTCCTTGGTCATCCGTGGTCCGGAAAATGTTCTCAATAGCCTATTTTCGTTGCTTTTTAAAGTGCCTGGCTTCATTGGAGCGGAAATTCCAGTTTCCATAGTGTCCCTGAACTCAGCACGGCTAATTTATGGTTCATATGGTCGCCATAGAACGCTTTACTCACTCCCTTGTCGGTTTAATTGTGATTTTGAGCCCGAAAAGTCGGTAATTAAAGCTCTTGGGAGCTGATATCTGTCGTGTTGCGTCACACAGAAATAACTTTGTATCAGAACGGCACAATAAGCAAGTTGGTGTGACGTCAGAAAACGTTGCCGTTTGAATAAACGTCACAAGCGTTGTGACATCCGACCCTAATAATACCTGCTCTGGTTAAAGATAATTAACATCCATTATTTCGCATCCTACTTGATTTAAGAATGGTTCGTAAGTTAGTGTAGCAGAAGCTTACCGGCCAGTGAAAGCAGGAGTCCACGTTCATCGGTAGGTTTTCGTAACGTTAACTAAGAAAAATGGCATCACTCCTGATGATTTGCTATCGATGTACACTTACCTTATGCAACAAATTTCTAGGACACAACTACTGTTCACTAGCCACTAAAAAGCATGTATCTCCAAATTTCTTCGCAAAACATGTTTGTTTTTTGTATAACAACAAAATAACCCCCAACTTTAATTTTGCTTAAGAAACAGGAATACTTTTGCTGTTTCAATTGCATGACAATAACAAACCTCGAACATTTGAATGCAAACGTAAATTATGCATTTGATTTTGCGTTAAAAAATGAAAACCAGCTTTAAGTATTTCAAGATGAAATAATACAATGTTTTGGTGATGGATGCATAAAAACAGAAAATCCAACATTTAGAGGACACAGGCCAACATCAAGCAAACTGAGCATTTTTTTGCCGGGTCAATAATGATTGATTTCATTTTTTTGGTATGTATAGACATTATAAGCATTACATGTTTTTGTAGCGTTGAAGAACAATCACGGAGATACAGAGGGTGTGGACAAACAGAACATAGATCTCCAATGAAAAGCACAAATTTAGCAAGCTTTCATTTTCTTTTTGTGTATGTATAAAACATGAACCCACCTCCAAAAGAAGTACCAATAATAGAGACAAAGGCATATTACATATGTTGTAGTTGTTTTATTTGCAACATTTGGAGATATAAGCTTTGCAATGAGCAGTGCCAAATATAGTGCAGTCCTCCGCCAAGGCAATAATGTGCAAAAATCTTTTTTTGCACATTATTGCACATTGCATAAAAACCTATTCACCTTCTCACCATTTCGTCATCAATACGGATAATGAATGGCCATATTTTTAATAATGGTCTATCATAACAATGACAGTTAAACAAAAATTAAATAAATATGAAAAAGCTTGGCGGAGCAAGTAGAATCAAAAGTGATACAATCCAAAACAGCAAATTGTTAATAGCAGAATGTATTTTTCACATGCCCTTATGATGTGATACTGTAATGAATGTGTGAATTAAATTGCAGCAAAAAAGTGGAGGTATACAGTCAGAGGACGCCAGTGAGCATGCTCCTGACAAAAAGACCTCTTTGATTGGCCTGCTCAGAAAAGGACTCAAGAGCTTCTCAACCAATTGGAATTAGCACCTAGTTTAGCTTTCAAAAAGAAAAAACAACATCTTGCTCCTTAAAGCAAGACTAAACATCTGTAACAGTTAAGACTGTCGCTGTTGCCTTTTCATTCCAACCCTCACATACTTCTGCTTCAGGAGACATGGTGAGTGTGATAAAGGCTTTTTTTTTGGGGGGGGGGGGGGGGGGTCAGCATCGACTTGATACCATGATCCAATGCTTGGGTAGGCATTTTTATTTTATTTCTCCGAACAACTTGGAATGAGTCTGACTCTAAAGCTAGGAGGTCCACTTTTTATGGGTAGGGCTGTGACAGTATGCCAAGTCATAGTTCGGTACTTAATTTGAACCCTTTCTGGAACAGTGGTTAGACAGTGGACAGATATTCAAAAGTTACTCTCCTACATGAATGCGTCACCCCTAAAAATGACAAAAAAAATCCTGCTGTAGGTGATAATACATGCACTAAAGTGTTTTCACGCTGATGGTACATGTTGGGTATCGTAAGGGCAAAAAAATGCAAATCTGAATTTGTAGAAAGAACCACATTTATTGACATTTAAAATGAAGCAGAAACTACAAACTGCTTGCAGTCACCAATAACAGGAAGACAGTCCTGTCCTCTCTCGAAGAAAAAAAAGGTACAACACAAATAGTATGTCTTTGTGAACAATAACATCAACAATTTGTTTTAGGAAAATGCAGCATCTATTGTTTGTCTCCTCTTTGATAAAATGAGTACTCTTAGAAAGTACACACTAATTGGTTGTCTTTTTAGGTTGTCTTTTACGCCATTTCGCGCAAGGGAATTTAATTATCATTTGTAGTTGTTGACGACGTCTCACGTGGATAAACCTGGTTTTGTCGAAAACATCAAAAAGGTTGTGGCCGTGTTTAAGGATGATGCAGTCGACGTTGACTAAAATTCACCCGTCCGAGCTTATTCAAAGTTGCCTTACACTTTCCGGGGCTTTTACAAATACTTGTTTTCCTTCCATAGCGCGAGTGTATCTCGATACATGTGGGCCAGGCTGGCGTCCAGATCGGCAATGCCTGCTGGGAGCTGTACTGCCTGGAGCACGGCATCCTCCCTGACGGTCAGATGCCCAGTGAAACTGCCTTCGGGGGCGAAGGTTCCTCCAACACCTTCTTCAGTGAGACCGGATCGGGAAAGCACGTCCCCAGGGCGGTCTTTGTGGACCTGGAGCCCACCGTCATCGGTAAATCCACCATTGATCCGTGTAGTGAATGTTCTAATGACTCATCAAGATCTTATGTATAGATGAAGTGCGCACCGGAACCTATCGTAAGCTCTTCCACCCGAATCAGCTGATCACAGGTAAGGAGGATGCGGCCAACAACTACGCCCGCGGACACTACACCATCGGCAGAGAGATCATCGACCATGTAGCTGACAGGATACGCAAATTGGTGAGCAGCTTTCTGGAAGGTACCAACATCGCCTACTCTGCTGCAAGGGGAAACTCACCATTTGTGTTATGTAAATCAAGCCTTGCAATGTGTTCGGGTATCTGATATACTTTGCATTTCTGAGAAGGAAAAAAAAACACGACGTTAGGAAGCAATACACAGAATAGTTGTGCCTTTCATTTGTTCCATGGCTACAGTTCTAACTCAAAACATAAAATGATGAAATATAATTGAGTTGGGCTTCAAGATTATGCAATTACTGAAAATGATGATTTTGATTGAGATTTCACTTCATAAAATTTGTACTCATTGACGTCAAATTTAGTATTTATTCAATGACTAAAACTCAGCTTCTCAAAATTATCATTGTTGACGATCTCATGCCCAGTCATCGATGCATGTTGAAAACGTTATTTTTTAACTGAATTATTTTTGTCAAGTCACAAGTCTGAAAAATAAATGAATACAAACAAATACTTTCTGTTGAATGAACTGAGGAAGCCTGCTCGGATTAGAGGTAAAACAATTTGAAACACTATCTTATGGGGTTGCACATACAGTACAGTACAGTACCTTGATGCCTTGCCACTCAAAAGGAAAGGTTACCACTTTAGAAACCTCTGCACAGTTCGACTGATGTTTGAGGTTTTTGTCATGGTCTGGTTTCAGTACCGTATCAAAGTTAGAATTTTTGCGTCATGAGAATACTCTTTTGTGCATTGCCAGGCCGACATGTGTTCCGGCCTGCAGGGTTTCCTGGTGTTCCACAGCTTTGGAGGTGGCACCGGCTCGGGGTTCACCTCCCTGCTGATGGAGCGCCTCTCTGTGGATTACGGCAAGAAATCCAAGTTGGAGTTCTCCATCTACCCGGCCCCCCGGGTTTCCACCGCTGTTGTGGAGCCCTACAACTCCATTCTGACCACACACACTACCCTGGAGCACTCTGACTGCGCCTTCATGGTGGACAATGAGGCCATCTACGACATCTGCCACCGGAACCTGGACATTGAGCGTCCCTCGTATACAAACTTGAACCGACTTATTAGCCAGATCGTGTCGTCCATCACAGCCTCCCTGCGCTTTGATGGTGCCTTGAACGTGGACCTGACGGAGTTCCAAACCAACTTGGTACCCTACCCACGCATCCATTTCCCGCTGGCCACCTATGCGCCAGTGGTCTCGGCTGAGAAGGCCTATCACGAGCAGCTGTCGGTGTCCGAGATCACCAACTCGTGTTTCGACCCCGCCAACCAGATGGTGAAGTGCGACCCCCGCCATGGTAAGTACATGGCCTGCTGCCTGCTGTACCGTGGCGATGTGGTGCCCAAGGACGTGAACGCTGCCATCAACTCCATCAAGAACAAGCGCACCGTCCATTTCGTGGACTGGTGCCCCACCGGCTTCAAGGTGGGCATCAACTATCAGCCACCTACAGCCGTGCCCGGAGGCGACCTGGCCAAGGTGCAGCGGGCCGTGTGCATGCTCAGCAATACCACCGCCATCGCCGAGGCCTGGGCCCGCCTCGACCACAAGTTTGATCTGATGTATGCCAAGCGCGCCTTTGTCCATTGGTACGTGGGGGAGGGCATGGAGGAGGGCGAGTTCAATGAGGCCCGTGAGGACATGGCCGCACTGGAGAAGGACTACGAGGAGGTCGGCGCCGACTCCGTGGACGATGCCCTCAGAGAGGCTGAATATTTTTAAATGTTCAAACCTCACAATATGTTTGGGAAACTTGTATTGGTCACTGAAATGGCAAAAGTGAATCGGGAGTAAAGATATATGTGCTCCGTCATATGCCCCTCATCGATTCATCTTGACGATTAGGGATCGCTTAATATATGAATTGATATTTTTGTATATCCTGATCCTAATAATGCAAATAATGTTTGGAAGGCTGATTAAAAATAGTGTTGTTCATGTCCTCAGAATTCATTTCACTTGGTGAATCTATTCTGAATGTAATTGGCAAAATCTAATCTTGAGAATAGAAGTTGACCTAAATAATTTTAAAATCAACTGGGTTTACATTAGCTGTAATATTTAAACAAAAACGGGACCTGTCCCGATGTCGGTGGGATAGTGCAAGTTTCATTCAATTTTGATTGATAGATAGAAATTGAAATGGTTTCTGTTTAAAAAATAATATTTACCAATCAAATATTGTCTCTTTCAAATGAAATTGTTGTAAAATGTTTTGAATATTTACCAATCAAATATTGCCTTAAATCTGGAGTTTTGACATCTAGCTCATGAGAAACCACTTTAAGATAATTTTGTTATTTTGCAAAAGTAAACTCAGTACAGTACTATGTTTTTTTTGGGGGGGGGGGGGTGCCTTTGTCATATAAATGAAATAACAAAAATGCCGTTTCCTGTTGACAATGTTGACTTTTTCTTGTCCCGCTTCCAGCTGGCAAACGGAGCAGCGAGCAGCAATTGAATTGTGGGGGAACAGCGTCACCCGGAGGACGAATCTAACATCGACTGCTTGTGAGTTACCATTCATTTCATCCCAACACTTCGAGGGAATCTTTCGAGTATTACAGCAATAGGACTTTATTTGAAAATATGCACAATGAATAACAAGCGTTATCATTTAAAGTTATAGATCGTGTATTAGTGGAATTTGATGAGATATATAGTAAATATTGCATTGAGGTTACTGCTGTTGATTAAAATGATGGTGTTTATAAATTCAATTTTATAATTTAACCCCAAGTATACTTTCTTATTTTTCAATATCCAAACACAATTTAGTTGGATCATTTTTGTTATTTGCCACTACCTTTAAAACTTAGTTGCAATTTACTAAAGATAAACAGTTTGACCTGATCGATATTTGACATTGCAAGGCTTCAAGACATTTTCATGTTTGAAAATTGAATAAGATGGAATATTTAACATTTTAAAATGCATTTTACCCCCTAATTGACAACTATTTAAAAAAACATAACGTACTGGTAATGTGAAGCAAGTTTATCATGTAATAATTGGATTTTCATTCCTGCAAAGGCAGTTTGCAGGAATATAAGAAATGATGAAAAACAATACAGTACATTTATTCATTTTCTGATCCACATTATCCTCACAAGGGTCGCAGTGGGTGCTGGAGCTTATCCCAGCCGTCTTCGGGCACACTCTGTGCCGGGGGACACTCTGAACTGGTTGCCAGCCAATCGCAGGAGTCACAGACGAACAACCATCCGCGCTCACATTCACACTGATGGACAATTTTGAGTGTTAAATCATGTGGGAGGAAACCTGAGTACCCGGAAAAAACCCACGCAGGCCCGGGGAGAACATGCGAACTCCACACAGGGAGGCCGGAGCGGGAATTGAACCGAAGACCTCTGCACTGGGAGGTTGACACGCTTAACCACTGTCCCACGGGCATGTTCTCCTCATTCCTGCATGGGTTTTCTCCCGGTACTCCGGTTTCCTCCCACATTCCAAAAAACATGCATGGCAGGTTGATTGGGCTCTCCAAATTGACCCTAGGTGTGAGTGTGAGCGCGGATGGTTTTTCGTCTGTGGGTGCCCTGCGATGGACAGGCAACCGGGTCAGGGTGTCCCCCGCCTCCTGCCCGAACACAGCTGGGATAGGCTCCAGCAACCCCTGCAACCCTTGTGAGGATAAAGCGAATCGGAAAATGTATGGATGGATGGATAATATTGATATAAACATAAAAACTTTGATTAATTGTATTCACATATTATTACTATGTGAATACAATTAAAGTTCGTTTTGTTCGAAACTCCGCTACGTAGCCTGTAGTTCCGTAAATTGCCACTTGGCGTCAGTGTTACATCACTTTACGCAGCACTGACACGCTGACAAACACCTGCGTAAACTTAAGTTTGCTCGACTTTTTTAATTGTTTAATAAAATATTGAACTCGCAACCTAGGCTCGTCAAGGCCTCTTCATTTATTAACACATCTCATACACATGGCAACTCGCTTCACACAAGCAAAGAACACCAACAAGCATTTACAGTTTATGACATTCAAAAGCAAAGCATAAGGAAAATCAGGAGCCTATAACAAACAAAAAGAATGTAGATTGACATTTAAATACACTTACAGAAAACTTAAAAACATTTATCTAAAAAATAAGGATAGGTTTTGAAAATAACTAAATGTTAAAAATGAGATAAGACTTTAATCAAAGGTATATTTGGGCATTAAGAATATAAAATGAAAATGTATTCTAGAAAATAGCTGACATAGTAAAAATACTTTTTTTCTCAATTAAGTATCCTTTTTTAAATATTTAAAATATACACATTTCAGATTGATGTAATATGAAAAGGAAAATAGCTGCCATATTTAAAAGAGGGAATACGATTTTTTTTCAACTACCTGAAATTTTAAAAAATGGTCACAAATGTTCTTTGGAAATATCTGAAATGTAACAGTTAAAGACTATCCAAGTAAAAATTGTTTGGAAAATAGTGAGTACATTGAAACATTTCCGATATTAGTTTTTATGGAGATCTTATATAATTTAATTTATTTGAAATTAATATCTGGATTATAAAAACAAGGTTCATAATGTAAATCAGAAACAATATTCTAATTCATCTGGAAATATGTTATTTGTTTAGCTCTTTAAAAATTGATGGAACAAAGCAAGTGTCAGCCAGTGTTTGAATAGAAGCATCTGGCAGGGCGTTTAATGGCTCACTTAACTTGGCCAACTTAATTCAGGACCTTCACCGAACGGGAGTGTCCGCCAAAGGAATTCACAGCCTCTTTAATAGCACTTTCTTTTTGTATCCCCCTCTACCCCCTCGGCCCCCTCCCAACTGCGATGAATGTCAACGCAATATGGCCGAGCCTGGCCTTGGGAGAGGAATTGACTAGTTCCCAAACACTTAATTCAATTTGTCATTGCTGCTGCTGAGAGGTGGGGGCTGAGGGTGTGGGAGCTCAAATGCTCTAATTTGTGTTAATGAGGGCTAATAAAGTCATAGCCCCCTGACTGCTGAGGGGGGTGGGGGCAAGGCTTGTGTCTGTCGTCTCAGTCCGCCTATCCTTTTCCCTTTTTTTAAATAAATTTGATGCTCCAAGCTAGCTAGCTGAGTAGCGAAGGCCGGTTGAGTGTTTCCATTGTCCTTTTCGTTGGGACGATGGGCTTTCATCCGTTTCATGCACAGCACTTAGTTGACCACTCACTCGACGGCCGAGGATAAAATAGCCAAAATTTAGCGTCAGGGATGGCGACGTGTGGTGCCCATATACCACACAGAAAGACAGATAGATTTTATATATATATATATATATATATATATATATATATATATGTACATATACATATACATGCACACACACACACACACACACAGATGAAAGTCCTCCGGATATTCCCGGAATTCTGGGTTTTTCACATTTTTATGAATATCTCTCACGAGAATTGAGGAAAATTTGCCTAAAATTAGTCCGGATATTAGTCGACAACATTTAACGTATACGCATTTGAGTCGTTTTGCTTTCACGGGCGTAGCCATGTTGAGACATTAACACTAGTAACAGTAAAGCGATTTTCGTCTCTTAAAAACACACTTGCTAAACCCCAGTGGAATGAAAAAAAGACACCATGGACAAGACAGTTGTCGTAAAAAATATATTTGGACAAAAAGGGAAACGCACAGATTGGCAGAAAGATGTGTCCGTCCGACTTTGAGTGTCGTCTAGGCTAGTTTAGCTTAGCTGTTGACGTGTGTGACGTCTGGTGTGTGTTGTCGTTGCGTCGGCCCTGATTGGTTGAAATCAAAAGACACGCTTGCGTACATGTTCGCGCTGAAGCACGCACAGCAGGGAGCAGCGGAGTGTCTACTGCTGAGGCTCGCTGAGCTTGAGTGGCCACAACAGTAATACCCTCGCCACGCAGGCCCTGGGAGAACATGCGAGCTCCACACAGGGAAGCCGGAGCGGGAATTGAACCGAAGACCTCTGCTCTGGGAGGTTGACACGCTAACCACTGTCCCACCGGCACGTTCTCATTCCTGCATGGGTTTTCTGCCGGTACTCCGGTTTCCTCCCACATTCCAAAAAACGTGCATGGCAGGCTGGACGCTCTAAATTGTCCCTAGGTGTGAGTGTGGGCGTGGATGGTTGTTCGTCTCTGTGTGCCCTGCGATTGGCTGGCAATTGATTCAGGGTGTCCCCCGCCTACTGCCCGAAGACGGCTGGGATAGGCTCTTGCACCCCCAGTGACCCTAGTGAGGATCAAGCCGTTCGGAAAATGGATAGATATACAATAAATATTCTCTAGTACGGTTTGCGCTGTCCAATTTGTCCTGATAACAGAAATTCCTCATTTGGGAAATGAGCATGGTACATGTCCTTTATGAACCTGCAAGTATGTTGACAAAATGCACGTGTAACAACACAATCAATAAAATACAAAAATATACTGTCCAAAAACTGTTTGTATAACAAAAACTGCAATACAGGTGTATCCCCAAAAAAATCACAACAGTAAAATACATACAGTATTTTATTGTATATTGGGAAAAAAATATGTATTTTGGATTGTTTTGTTGGATGCATTCTTTGGTTTATGACAATGTTTGCCTGCGTGTCATACAGTTTTCTTGCTAGTTGCAAGTAACTGTCCCGTTGATCACCGATGTCTGGTAATTCTTGTGCATACTGAAGGATTTTTGTTGCCATTTGCATTGCTTCCTTGCTGGATGGTGGCTTGTCATCAGAAGTTGAATCGATGCCTTGTTGTTTAAAATTTCGTAGATTTGCGTCTTTCCGACTCCAAGTGTCTGCTGGATCTTTTTAACTTTTGTGTTCAGCCTCGCTCAAACGGATGCATTTCACTCGCTCCGCTCCAGTTGTTACAGTTCTACGTTTCGATGCGATAAATCTACACGACGTAAGTGAATAAAGTTAAAATCTTTCGCAATTCGCAAGTCGCTTACACATCTTTGTTTCGAATCTCATGAATGAAAACGGCGAAGCGAACACGTTTCTTCGGTCTCATCGAGTGGGTGCTGCTTTTAAGCTAGTGCCGTGTTCTACAGGACGTAAGTGAATAAAGTTACAATCATTCACAATTACAGTAAAACGCACGGCAATAAAAACTCACTTGCACGTCGTGGTTTAGAATCTGATGATCGGAAAATCGAAGTGAAAACTTGTTTCAGCGTTGTCTTTTCCGTCGCATCGGGTGGGCGTTGCGTGTATTTAAGATCCCGCGGCATTACACCCCCATCTGGATTACGGGTAGTGGAATTTCCGCTTCCGCAACTTCCGGTAACATGTAATATCATAGTCAAAATGTTAATGCATAGGTTTTTATTCCGAGTGAAGGATATTCCTTATATATGTATATATATGTGTATATATACATATGTATATATATGTGTATATATGTGTGTATATATATATGTATATATATGTATATGTGTGTGTGTGTGTATATATATGTGTGTGTGTGTGTGTGTGTGTGTGTGTGTGTGTGTGTGTGTGTGTGTGTGTGTGTGTGTGTGTGTGTGTGTGTTTTTGGTTTGTGTTTGTTGGTACATCGTGTGGATCTGATGTGGACTTTTTTCAGCATTTTTTGGCCACGACATTCATCAAGGAGGAGACTCTGTGATTGGTGGTTGCGCCTTCTCGGCAGCATGGGTATACAAGCACTGTTTTTGCCTGGGAGGAATGTCGGCGCCATTTGACTGTCGTTGCTGGACTGTCCCGGGGCGCTTGTGTCTTGGCGGCTGTAATGAGCAGCATTTTTCACAGCCCCGCTTTGTTCAGCGGAGAGATCGGTGCTGTTGAACGGTCTGCAGCTGGATGGATGTAAGTCTTGAGGAGCCGAAGATGAGAAGAAAGGAGCGTTAGTGCGGAGCGCCGATGCGGATTTGGAACTGGGAGTCGCGGGTTGGAGCGGATTACGTGGGACAGGAGAAGTGAACTAATCACTTTTCGACAATAGATCTTCGTGTTTGCTTTCAAAACTTAGCTTGTAGCAGACGTGCACATTTTCAGCATGACGTCTGATCCACTGGTGAAAGGACACTTTGATCCTCTCCTCTTTCATCTATAACTGCTTCAGACAATAAAGTGTATGCAGAAAAGTGGTGAAGATTGCACGACTGTCTGTGTCCTGTGTGTTGTGTTATTTCTGTTATTTTTGACTTCAAAATGGTGCCCCGTAAGTGGCTGCCTTTCCAGCAGCTCCTATATGTTGTTGTTCTACTTCCTTTCATAACTTTGCTTCTGTGAATTGGGAATTTCTCCATTGCGAGACTAATAAAGGTTTTCTTATCTTATGTATATTCATCTTAATCAAAAACTCAGGTGATCTTAAAATTCTGTGTTTGTTTTCAGTCGTCTTCTTTAATCAAATTTCCAAAGTCACTTTAAATAGTGTGCTTTCATCTATTGACCAACAGAGGAATTACACCCAACATAAACAAGGAAGAACAAAGTAGAGTTAGGAACTGTACCCCCTAAAAATCTGTGAAATAGCAGGACCATGATCCCGCCACCTGCCATGGAGGGAGTTTAACTCTCAAATTTCCATCAACGATAATTCCAAAATTAGAAGTTAAAATTCATGAAAAATACAGTTTATCAAACTTAATAGGATTTTTTTCCCCTGCAATAAACTGGCTAATAAAGTCATGGCTTCCTTCTATTAGGCCTGGGCGCGGGGTGGGCGATCCCAAGTGATTGTATGTGTTCCATGCGTGTCGTCTGAGGTGGACACATTCTCAGTATTGTAGGTCTAATTAGACACCCTTTGTGGAGATAATGCCGCCGCCATCTGGCCGGGCCTTTTTGGGCGTGTCGTCCAGAGGGTCCGCTGGTCCCTACAATACTTCCTTGCCTCCCCCCTTTGCTCAATAGCACTGGCGGGAACGATCTTATCGCTTTGGTTGACACCACCAAGACCCTTTCACACTTGAAGTGAAAGATTGATATCCTCCGACACATAACATAAAATAGACGACCCCCCCCCCCCCCCCCGCCACCATATTGTCACCCGTGTTGGCAACAGAGGTCAAATGTCACTTTACGAAGCTATGGTTGCAAGGATACATGTAAAATCTTTAGATACCAAATTACAGTGGAGCTTCTGGGAAATTAAAATCCTAATTTTTAAATATCAATTTCACTAATTATAAAACAAATTTTTTTTAGTTTTCTTTTTAATGCAGATGGCATGATGGTCAAAGGGTTCGGGCGTTGGTCTCACAGTGCAGAGGAACAGGGTTCAATTCCAGCTCTGGCCTTCAGGGTGGCGTTTGCATGTTCTCCCCGTGTGTGTGTTTTTCAAAATATGACTTTTTGTTTAAAAAATATTTTTATCAATAATACACGATTTTAAGCTTGTAGCATTTTTTTCTTTTCAAACACACAAATGTCAACCATTGCGTTTATTTTGTTAATTAGGTTTGTGTGTGCGCGTGTGTCAAGTGACCCCTCCTCCGTCATCGTCGTCTTTCAAGGGGCGAGTGCAACCCTTTGCCGACCTCTGGCAGTTGGCCTCCTTCACGCTTCTTTTCATCCTGCCTGGCAACAACAACAACCTCGTCCATCTGCCCCCTCCTACCCAACACTCACATGCCGACACTGACAACCTGCACGAGAATGGCCACACACACACACACACACACACACACACACACACACACACACACACACACACACACACACACGCACACTTAGCAAACCTTTGGTGTTGCTGCTGTTAACAAGAGCTTTAACATGGCGCTGCCAGTGGTTAGCAATCTTTTTGATCATTTCATTCAAGGACACCCCCCCCCCCCCCACCAATAACCCTGACTGCAATTAAACGACTGCAGTATACACCCCTCACTTAATCAGAAATCAGACGACCCCCTAAAAATGATAACCTTTTTTTTCCCTCTCAACAATACACTTTTGGATCCCTTGAAATGGAACACCTCATTCTCAAACTTTACAGACTTTTGTCAACCTCTAAAGTATTTAAGCTTTTCTTCATTTGTTTTTTTTCCACAAAATCTAGTCGTAGTCATCTCTTTGTCTTCTTTTGAAGAGAACAAAATAGAAGCGGTTTGCACAACAAGGATTTAAAAGAGGCAAGAATACACCAAGTGTGTACCTTTGGCTACAGTGCGACATGGGATTTTGGTAAAGGTTTCAAGATTTAAGACGACGTTGAACAAAAAAATGTTAGCATTGTTATTTGCTGACGTTTTCATTGTCCTTTGTTGATGGAGGCTCCGCTCACAACATCTGAACGCAGCTGTTTACTATCAAGCCTTTGCTGCTTGCAATGAGCTCCGTCTTTTGGGGCAGCAAATAATCAAACGGCACATTCGAACAACATTCTGACTTTCCGAACGGTCAGAGTCAAACGGCGTGCTTGGAGCGTATTTCCGAATGCACCCACAGTGAAGGAACGGGGTTTTGTGAGGCGACGAGTTCGAGGGCGTGTTTGGAAATATTCTCAGAGTGTGCGCTGCTTCACTCCAGCCGTTCGAAATCTCAAAGTTGAAATACTGCATTCGATTATTCAGCGTGCACCCAAAACAGTGCCGGTGCAGCTCTCAGCACTCCAACTGCGGACACGGTGCACCAGTGCGTCAGGCAGTCCAGATGGAAACAGTTTAAGCACAAGATGCTGATTTTTTTAGAACATCGTTTACTGTTGGAAATTTATTGGAGGGCAGCGAGCTCTGTCTCTCCAAACACATGACACTCAGTGGTGCACGGCCATGTGTCCCCAACAAATTTCTGAACGCGGCCCTACTGTGAAACAAATCTACTTTAAATCAAAATTCCCTCCCCAAAAATGTCTTGACTCGCCTACCGTAGAAGAAAGAACAATAGGAAGAAAACCTGCAAAATGGCAAGCTAAAACTGCAAAAGATGAAGTTATTGTGCAAATCCAGAGTGAATCCGCAATAATCGAACCGCAAAGTAGCAATGGAATACTGGTTTCACCTTATATCATGTATGCCACAATTAGTATCCTTGATGTTAATACTTCCCTTTTGCCAACATAAAAGCACCTGTGATGTTTGACAAGATGGAAGAGTACAGTCTCAATCACCCAGCAACACGAGTCCTCTCCTCTACATGCTCCTGTATCACTTACTCCACTGGGGTTGAGGTCCAGGGACTGCGATGACCATCGGATGAGCTTGATTCAATATCTGGTGAACCATTTCTAGAATTTTCAGTCTTACAGTCTGCTTCTATAATACAAATTGAATTAATTTGAAGTCTTTTCATCAACTTTAACCGGGGGTGACGATCATTTTGGAGGGCACTTTATCATTAAGTACATCTACTCTGAACCGCCTCTCTCCACCTTATGTGTTAAAACGGAACAATAGTCAAAAGAGACAACTGTTTTGCACAAAATGGCCTCTAAAATTGGGCTGTCAACCAATTTTGTACAAAACGACCTTCAAAAATTGGATCAAATTGACCCAAGTAGCGGTTGATCCCTGTTTGACCAAAGTATTTTTAGAGTGCTTTTTTTTTTGGTTTGTTTTAAATAGTATTTTTTTTTGTTGACTTCGCTGATGATGACTTTATCCCTTGACATGAACCAGTTTGCTCAAACATGAATTTTCCTTGAAAATATTGCTTTTAGTAGTTTTTGTCAAATAAACAACTCTAATCTGCTAGTTTAACTCTACCTGTTTTTTATGTGCTCCATCTATACAGCAGTACTCCATAGAAAGAAAAGTCAAGCGATTACAAAAACTTGGAAATGAAGCTGCATCCCGGAATGGATCGTTTTTCGCCTTTACGGCCCACCAAACATAAGTAAGTCAATGTCCTTGTGTATATGAATTTAAGCGCACACTTTCACACTCTCCATCTTCATTCCTGACATTTTTTCCGCATACGTGAAAGTCTTAAATATCTCCCCCCCTTGCCTCCCCAAAAATCTCTCCGCTTTGAAAGGTGTTATTGTAGCTGTGAACGTTGTTCTTGGAATCGTCGATTGTGCATACTTCACAGCCACTTGGCCCAACATCCTCTTCGTCTTCATCTTTTAGTTTTTTCTATGATTGATGTTCCTCCCCTTACGTCTTGCTGTAACGGCCTAATTAGGAACCCAACTGGACCGCGGCTGTGATAGCGCATTGGAACCTGAATGGAATCACACACAATTAGGGAACGTATTAGTTCTTGTCATGTTCGGAGGGGTAATACAATAAACATTGCTCCGGAATAATCACAACCAGAAGGGGGGCTGCTGTAAGGGATCGGGGGGATGGGCGGGGGAGCAATCATGCTAACAATGGCGGTTGCCTGAATACGCCTGTACAGTGTTAACGTACGGCGATAACGTGCATCCTGCCAAAGGTGCTGAATCACACTTGTTTCAATCGTTCCGAGACCATGTTCGAAATTAAAAATTCCGCTGTACAGTATTGTACTTTCTTCAAACACACAGTGAGAAAATCATTTCATACATTGTAATGGATTAAACAAGTTGGGCATCTTTTCCGTAATTCAATGGAAATTGCACTGCTACACCTTCAGATGTGTTCACCTGCGCCACCGGCTGGCAGTTTACGACATACGTTATTGCGATGATGATGGTCAGAGCTAACATCAGGAAGCTAATATTTAGGGATAGACCTAAATGTAATGTATTTTTCTTTATTTTTGGGTGGAGGGGGCAATTGTTAGAAGACAAGGAGGAGACAGATACTCATTTGCAACAAAAGAGAAAATGTTGCAGTTCAAAATGTCGAATAATACAAACTCCAAAACTTTGCTTAAATTCCCTGAGGTATATTTATTCAACAGATTTGCAACATCTTAGAGCATTTTTCCGTTTGTCTTAGACAATAGACATATTTGTTATAAAAGTCTAACAAGGTCCCGCTCTCAACTGCGTGTCTTAAAAAGTTCAGTGAAAAGTTAGCAATTCAATAGCTCCCTAAATACTTTGTTTAAACTGTCACGTCCCGGGGTTGCCAGCAGGGGGCGGGCTTTCTGCCTGCCGTTTACACACCTGTCACCCATTAGGGAGTAAATGCTCAGTCTTTATTTGGACGCTCTGGCAGTCTACTCACTGCCGGAGAATTCCACGCCGTGCCAAAATTTCTCTCACCCTATTCCTACTTGCATTTGATTCATTGCCTCTTAGCCTTGTGGCTGTTGTTACGCGTCGTTGTTCCTCTTGCGAGTGAGATTTATATTTATTGTCTAATCTGACCCTCCTTGCTACCTTTTTCCGCAAGCGTATTCTGTTGTCCTTTTATTTGATCCCTGGTCCCTATTTTGACCAGCGCTTTTTGTTATTCTCCCTGTCGGGTTATTTTGTGTTCTTATGAAAGACTCCTTTTGTTCTTTGACAAACATCTTTCTGTGTCTGCTATTTTGGGGATCCTCTTCCTTATTTTGTTGTGCACGGAGTGATCATTCTATCGCTTCGGGCACAACGTGACATAAACAGAGAGAAAACGTTCAGGGAGTTCCAAGGGTCAGCATCTCTCATAAGTGAAATTTTTAAGAAATGTATCATTGCCTGAAGTTGAACAGCCCAGTTTTAACATGTTATTTTACTGGATGTCGATTAAAAAAAAAACATCAGCAAACATTGTTGTCGTTAATCACCTTGGCTGATAATCACTTCATTGCAAGCAGTAGCAGCCTTGTCTCAAACTATATACCTGTAACTATTGTAACATTAATGCTAGTTTCGTTAGCCCGTCTATGGTGTTTCCCATTATGTGTTATCATCAAGCTAGTGGACCTTTATAAGCCAAAGCGTGGTTGTCTTACATGTACAAGCATGTACTTCCAATGAAGACTGTTAATATTTAACCAAGATAGAGATGTTGCCCAAAATAATAACATAACATTCTTCATAAAAAAAATGAACTGTCAAACTACAAAATAATCTCCAGTTTTTTTAATTAAATCCTTGTCATGTGAACGTACCATCAAATTGGTGACATTTTGCCACCCCCTAAAAATAAAACCAACAAACAAAATAAAGAGCCTCCTGCTGCTTCTTATCACTTCATGGTGGCGTGAACACTCAGATAAGCATAGCTCCTTCACACTCCAACACACACACACACACACACACACACGCACACACACACACACACACACACACACACACACACACGCACACGCACACACACACAGGCGCAGGGTTAAACTAAACATCAGCGCTGAAGCATATTGCACTCCCGCCAGCTCTCTCTCTCCACATCCTTTATTCACAGGCGCGTAATTGGTAGTCAATTGGAGCTCCCCCTTGGCCCATTGTGGGCACATTTTGGTCTTGACAGAGTGCGGAAGATTAATGGCTACGAGCAGCCGAGGGAGCCTCGCCTCAGTGAGTATGGGCGCCCTAAATTCATTACGCCAATTTCCCCCTGTCTTGCGCTCCCTTATGCCCAACCCACAGGCTGAAAAAAATAAAATAAGAAATTCGTGGGGAGGGCTGTAGGGAGTCATATGGTGGAGGTGGAAGACGAGGAAAGGCACTCACAAAAGGCCTCCCTTGGTAACATCGCTTTTATCACCAAAAAAGAAACATTGTCAGAGGCTAAACGGTAGCATAGCACCATCTACAGTCATAGAATGAACCCTGCATGTTCACGGTCGGCATTCACAGTCTATCCTCGTTATTTTCTTTAAAAAAAAGAAATAAAATTGACTCATTCACAATTTCTGTGCTTGGGCCATAGCCATGTCCAATCTAACAATACAGCGTTGCCGCCATCTGGGAGCATCTTGGCGCCAGGCAACTGTGTTGAATTGAGTCAGGACATAGCCTTGTCTAATAGAAGATGCACTTTGCTATGATTTTTGCTATTCACACCAAGGCACAGTATATACCTCATTCACACTGTGTTCATAGGTTAATTCCGTACAGTCAATATATCACAAATGATGACCCAAAAACACAGAGGTATAGTACAGTGATACATCTTGACTGAGTTCAAATTTTTCTGTCATGCAGGAACTAAGTTTAGCTTCAATTGTTCACCGAATTTGCGGTCTTCACCACTTGCATGGACATGCACAGTTATGGTGCATTTGTGTTTTAAAATCAAATAATCAAACAATCTGAATACAAGAAAAAGCACATTATTACAAAGCACAATTTGTAATAATCTCATTTTTACTTTTTAATTGAAACTGTGAGTTTATTTACAACTGTCTATAAGGCCAATTCCATTAAAAAGAAATACCAATGTGGTTGCTAAAATTGGTGTTTTCTAAAATCAATAAAATATGATGTAGGCAACTATGCTATTAGACTATCGATGTTAAACATTTTAGGAGACGTAGTCCGTGTTGTATTAATGGTTGAAGTATGAATTAGGCAATCGTAAATGTTTTTCGGGGTTGCATGTCACTTACATGCGTTTTAGTTCTTTGTGGTCAAGCTTGGGCACAATCCGCTGCGAATGGCCTGGATTATTGTACACCATTTACAGCATTATTTAATTAAATTCATACAATCACCCATCTGCAGTTAAGTAAATACAGTGAAGAGACATTTTGATTTTGGGAACGGGCCACGGTCTCTAGTAGCTTGTAATTGTGGTGATTTATTCCCCCTGTCATGGGCGAAGTGCCTCCGTCGGACCCAGCCTGCATTTTGGGAAACGCTACACTGGGCATGCATGACGGCCATGGCCCCGTGCCCCAAGGACTCGTTTGGGTGGCTAGGCGGAGTCGAGGGTGAGGGGATGTTCCACTGGAGGATGTCAAGTGACAGTGAAGCTGTCCGTCATCTAGGTGACACATTGCGGCATCATGACACCTACTGTTTACACTCTACAATATTATTGCTGAGCATACACTATTGTTGGGCCTTTAGTCAGTTCTGTCATGTACTGTAAATGTCCTATTATTACACCAGGTCATGTTACATGTTGTTTTATTCTTGCGCTTTACAATGGAGTTGGTCTTTCAGTCGTTCACCACTATCTTTCACCAGCGCAACCCCTTGAAAGTGTTGAATTCTCGCATCCCATCTGCTTGTGCAAGGAAGGAAAGTCGAGTTGAAAGCGGTTCTCCCTAGAACCTTTCCCAGTCGGTGGTTGTAGGATCCTCCACAGTAATGTATGTGAGAATGTCAAAATCCAGACAGGGTTCGAGACCAGTTGAAAATTCTATGTGGTTTAGCCAAAATGTGAGTGTAGAAGTCTGAAGTTGAGAGTTAAACATATCTACAGAGGTAGCCACTGTAATTTCTGATTTTTCCAGGGGATTGGAGCCGAAACAGAGCGGGCTCTAGAACCTACTGTATTTTTCCAAAGTCAAATAATCTTTTAGCAATTTATTAAGGATAATTTAAGATGTGTTTGAAATATGACATATAACAGTGGTTTGGGATAATAGTTTGTCATATATATACAGTTTAGTTGTGGTTGAGAATCCCTCTCAGCAACATTTTAGGGGAAGTAGGGGGGAGGAGGGGGCCGGAGAGATAAGTGGCAGTAAAACAGGCTGAAACTCAAATATAATTGGGTGAGGCAAAGTGAGAGACTTTTAGCATACTCTCTGTGGGTAACTCAAATGCGAGAGTGAAGAAATAAATTGAGATTTAAACATTTCTACCAAGCTATCTGCTCTAATATCCAGAGTACTGGAGCCTGAATAGAGAATGCTGAAGACCCTGCTTTCTTAACCCTTGGCGTCAACAATAGACAAGTATATTGTTAGCATAAGGCTTGGGTTGGAAAATAAGATACCGCTACATTTACAAGATAAGATGCTGTGAAGCAATGTAGTGTTTTGTAACTAACAAAATTCCCCTGAGGGTACGAACACCACAGTTTGGGAACCTCTGTTCCAGAGCAGTCTTTCCTAAATCGTTTAAGCCACATGAGAGTTGGCGCACCCCATTGCTCCAAAGCCTTTTCATAGGCAATAAAGACATCACACACAACATTTTATATTCCAATTGATTGCCGTTATACTTTCAATGTCATGCACCCCCTGCAGAGTGCGCACCACAGTCTGGGAATCGCTGAAGTAAGGAATAGCTTAAGGATGGGGTGGGTGCAGGCACTTACAGGCCAGTTCATAAATCAGCGCAGGACCGATAGATTCATCTAGTGGTGTAATGTCGACAAGGTGTACAGGTTCAATTCCCATTTTCACAGCTCCTTTAAGGAAGACGCCGCAAATGTTTTGCATTAATGTCTCACCGTCTCCGGGTTGGTGCAGGGGTGCATTAGGTGAAGGCCAGGTTTATAGAAGTGAATAACAGCAAGCCTTCATAAAGATGTCACAAGAAGACACAAAGTCTCAATTTGGGGGCCGAAGCGCTGCCAGCCAGATGTGGATCCGCAGAGCAGCGAAGGGATCATAACGCCCCCCAACAGCCCCAAGCTAACGTGCAGAACTGCCGCGCCCCCGTTTGAAGCGGTCGCCAGGAGGTGTCCAGCTGTCCTTAACGACTAGCGATTTACGACAGGCGAGGAGCCAGAGGTCGACATTAGCGCCACTCGGACGTCTTTGTCGGAACTCGCTCTCTCGCTGCACCTCCTCCCACCGCTTGAGTTTTATTCGTCCCGCTCGTCTTTCCCCGCACCTGTTTGACACCTTGACTCTGTTTATGACCTTTGTCAAGTCGCCATTAACTATTCCTGATGACGGCCGCCGGAACATGCAGCTAGCCTCTGCTATGGGATTGACATCTGATCTCACAAAGTTTGTCCTTATGAAAACAACATTTAACCAGTCGGGATTTGAATTGGAAATTTGAATTTGTTTTAAAAGATGTGAGTGCATCAAATGAATCCAATCATTCCACTTCAAAATGTACCGTTCTACAATTGTATTGCACCACATGTACTGAATGTCTATCGAATCGCCTTTCTTCAAAAAAATGAACCTAACATGCATCCATCCATTATCCGAACTGCTTATCCTGACAGGGATTGCGGGCATGCCTATCCCAGCTGTCATCTGCCTGTAAGTGGGGTACACCCAGAACTGGTTGCCAGCCAACAACCATTCGTACTCACAATCACAGCGAGCGAAAATGTAAAGTGTACAATCAACCTACCATGCATGCTTTTGGAATGTTGGAGGAAACTGCAGTACCCGGAAAAAACCCACTCAGGCACGGGGAGAACATGCAAACTCCACACAGGAAGGCCGGAGCCGTAATTGAACCCATGACATTTGCGGACTTGCTAAACAGTTGGCTAGCATGGCAACATGCAAACTCCACAGAGGACGGCAGCGATTGGTACCATGAACCTCAGGACTGTGAGGCAGACATGTTAGTCATTAGTACATTGTGTAGCCTGTTCAAATTAATTTGAATTGAAATAAGATTAATGATAAGGTTAATGTTACGCGGTATCGCAATGTATTTATTTGTTATGAGTACAGGAAAAAATGCTCCGTAATGTGATGTTGAGTGGGAGTGTTGTTTTGACACACCGGTGACTCATTGCAGCACCAGCTGGCCTGGTGAATTCATTAATTATAAAGCAAAACAATGAAATATAACCCCAAAAAGAGCATAGGGTCTCATAAGGGGATTCTCTTGATCCCCAATTAGATGAGTGTGTATCCTCTTGTGTTTTACCGAAAATAAAATGGTAAAATACTACTTTTTGGGGGGAGGTTGGAAGTATTTATTGCAGCAAAGGAAATTGATCATTAACTGAGATTGATGTGGGCCACCCTCTCAGGCTGTGTTGGACTACAAACGTGGATTTTTTTTTTCTTTAGTGTGGTAATTTCAATATAATGGCACATTCAGACTAATACGCAAGTTCCTATTAGCACCCACACTGCTACATCTGTGTCCACTTTGTATATGGCACACAAAAAGACCGCCGTTTCTGTTTTCTTTGCTAATGAATAGTAGCGGTGGAGTGAAATTACACACAGATTGGAAATTATGAGCAATTTTTGATGCGCTGGACGTAGAAAAATGCATCTGCGGATGTTCATATTTGGTGTTTATTGCCAAGAATGTGTGCAAACAGAATTGGGGGATTTAGCTTGATATGATTAAATGCGAGCGAGACAGCGGTCGACTGGTTAGCACGCTCACTGTGCAGAGGTCCAGGGTTCGATTCCGGCTGCGGCCTTCCTGTGTGGAGTTTGCATGTTGTCCCCGTGCCTGCGTCGGTTTTCCCCGGGTACTCTAGTTTCTTCCCACATTCCAAAAACATGCATAGAGATTCCATATTGTCCCGAGGAATCTCTAGTTGTGAGCCTGTGATTGGCTCACAACTAATTCAGGGTGTTACTCCCGCCTGCTGCCCGAAGACAGCTGGGATAGGCTCCAGCATGTCCGCGATCCTCCTAGAGATAAAGCGTATTAGAAATGGACGGATGGATCGAAGATTAAATGCATGGAGATACATACACGAACAAAAATGTAATAATAAATGTAGTAATCCATTACAATTGTAGTAAAATGCATGAAAAGTACATAAATTCCTTGTAAAATATATGTAGGAATGACTATATGTTTTATACGATAATTCTTTTATATGTGGTTTTATCGTGAAAAATTTAAAGACCAAATTTGTAAAAAAACGCATAGAAGTTTTTTTTAACCTGTAAAGACATATCTGCATGACAATAATGATGCTCTTTGTATTTTTCATGCTTTAATCTTTTTCTTCTTTTGCATTTTTTTAAATATTATTATTTCTGCCAGACATTCTTATTCTGTTTACTATTATTATGAGTTGCAGTAGTAGTAGCAGTTGTAGTAGAAATGGTGTTTGTAGCAGTATTAGATTGCAAATTTTAAAATGACATGGCTCTAGTCAGTACTTAGTTTCAGTCATGTTTAGACTGCTGTTGCCCATGTTAGCACATGACCAATGGGCATAAAGTCACTGAACACGTATACATAGGGTTGTGATGCTCAACATGAGACATAGTGTTGTGATGCTCAACATGAGACAACATGACTGCTAGTCGGAGTGGGGTTGGGTTGTCATTTTGGGGGGTGACCAGCGGGGGTTCCTGGATGGCATCGTGGACCATATGGCCTGTCACTCAAATTAGAGGCGAGGTGGTGTTTTTTCCCTTCTTTTTTTTCAAGCAGCAACTTGACGCAGGGCTGTCTCCATGGGGTGTCTGCGGCTGTCTGGCGCTCCCTCCCAACCAACTCCCCCCCCCCCACTCGTGAGTCTTTCCATGTTTAGCGTAGCAGGCCTGTTAACAGGCTGAAGACCATGACCTTGAGAAACAAACGCATCGTCAAGGTGACTAATTAGCTTCTTTACACCTGTATTTATTTGGAGGAATTACATGTACTTATTAATTTCTTCTGCCAATCACAAAGAAGTATATAAATGGCAATATTCATTGTAAAAGAAAAATTTTAGCGTCGTATTTCCACAAGTAGTTACCGGATGGACATTTATTTCCGCAATTGCAGGGAGGCGTCTATTACTGATAATGTGTTGCAAATAAATGCCACCCACAAATGAATCAATATAAATAAGTGGTATCTGACTATTTACTTTAAGTGAAAGCAAAACAACAGCAAAATGTTTATGAGTGATTGATAGCTATGATAGGAAGATTAGCATACTTGACTCACAGTAGTTGTTGTTTCGATAGATCAGTAAATAAAGTTGTTGTAATTGTTTGGTCAATAGATGCTAACTGAAACAGATAAGCTTGCTTACGAGTTAAACATGCTCGTTAACCAGATGACTGTTTTGGTATCAATACATAACTAAATTTAAATGTGATGACGATGCAGATATGTGACATTTTAAACCTCCAATGGCCGAATTTGAAAGCCACATGATAAAACCTCCAGTGCGACTCGACCACACGGTGTCCGAATTCACATTCAAATCTGGCCTTTGTTTCCATGGAGACAGGAACTGAGCAAAGGCTACTTCGGAGCACACTTTTGTAGCATACATTCTACATACAGTATGTCACTGGCTATCTTTGACATATTAGTTTACTAGTTAGCTATGGTAACTAGGTAGGTTATGTATTTTTGCTCGATTTTGAGTACCTTAATATACAACAGAATGTCCTACATGGCATTGCTAGTTAGTAATGTTAAAGTAAAATAGTTAAATTTATCTCACTGATTTTGGTACATTCCTCTCATAACTAACTAAAACAGATTAATTTGGCACATAATTTTGCTCTACTATGCTACTTAGGTAATATACAGTCTTAGATCGGCTGACTAGATCACTGAGTTAAATAAATGGCAATGCATACAACTTCCTTCTTGATGTTTCTGGTACTAACCTAAAAACAACATATTGAAGATTAGTTTACGAGATAGCCACGCTAGCTAGCTGTTGAGCTAAACAACTTATTACAAATACATGCATTTGCTAACTAGATAGACAGATGCATGATGTTAACTACCCCTAGCTTGACAAGAAGACAAATGCTAAATGCGGCTGTGTGGATTTCTCAACCCATGATGTCAACATTCCTTTTCTCTCTTCTTTCAGCTGTGCTCCTTCAGTGCCGGATCATGAATCACGGAAAGTGATTGGGAATGAGACCACTTGGGTCAGCGACCACTCGAGGTATGACTGCTACAAAGGACACATTGCCCCCAACCTAGCTTGCGCCGAGATGACCGCTCAAATCACTCGGAAGGAATGAGGATGGTCCCGTTTAAGATTACAACGTCCGGTGTCAATCGCCAATCGCTCATAGTCTCGTCAGCTCATGTCATTTGTCTTTAGCACACTGTGATACTAACAAACTTCTTCCAAGACTCTGGATTCCTGGAGGAGGCAACACATCATGAGCTGACTGACGAGGTTTGGTGGCTCGGATGACGTTGCCACGTCCAGGAAAATACACATGAATGTTAATGATGCGCTATATAGATAGGTGAAAATATCCTGCTCATTTCAAATTGTTATGGATACAAGTGGCCGAAATGAGTTTTCTCTGCGGGGTGTCTGGGCTCTTCCTTAGAGACATGTACGGTGAGAAGCCCGGTCTTCCGAGAGGGGGCTCAGTATAGCTGCTCTTCAACATTGAGATGAGGCAGATGAGGGGGTTTGGGGATCTGATTTGATACCTCTTAGACGCCTCTCTGGTGAGGTATTTTGGGGCACGTTCCACGGGGAGAAGGGCCTAGGCACACTGGAGAGATTCCGGTTACCCTGGAAACACTTTGAAATCCGCTTGGAAGAGTTGGATGATGAAGTGGCTGGGGAGAGGAAGCCTGGGCTTCTCTCTCTATAGCTGCTGCCCCCGACGATCCGCTCCTCAGATAAGCAGAGGTCAATAGATGGATGGCTGGATTTGAAAATGTTATGGATATAGTAGAGTATATAATGTAATGTATTAAAATACGTGGTTGTATAATAGAACCGATAATTACTGTCTTGACTTATCGCTAGATGTGAGAAATGGACACAATAGTTTTTTTTATTTGACTTGATAAATTGTTTACATACCTCATCAACATTCAATTGCGCTGCTTCGTTCCCTCCCATCAGTCACTGTGCTTGCTGCTGTGTTGGTTCTCACTTATGCATTGCACGCTGACAGCCGAACGACCTTTAAAAGCCGTTGAAATGGTTTGGCTCGACTGTTCCTATCCAGTTCGCATATGTCCCATCAGTTCATCGTCACACGAAACTTTTTTTCTCACGAGGCGCAGCAGTGAGCCGTAGCACTAGTAATGGTCAAGTAGTGCTAATGCTGGCCGGCACAACCATGCATTCAGCTACCTATGCGGCATTTAAAACTGAAAGTCTGCAGTTGCATGTTGTATTTCAAATCTATTGTGGTGGCTTTTGGAGTCCAAAAGCTCAGAAATGTGTCATGTCCAAATTTTTATGGTCTCACTGCAGTTAGCTCCCATAAAAACATTACCTATGATTGCGTTCTAAATAACAAATGTAGATTGTGGCTAAATATAGGTACGGATTTCTTAGTCATTGACTGAGATCAATTTTATTCAAGAAGAGAAACAGGGCAACAAAAAAAAAACAACAACAAAAAAAGTCAACACCAGTACATCATCAAGTCTCACATGATCTGTTTTTCGTGCTTTCTTCTGCGTTTGTTTTTGTGACACTTATTCCAAGAAGGCTTTAGCCTAAGTTTGTTGTCATGTTTCTGTGGTGCACCTTTTGCACCCCCACGTCAACAACCCTGAATGATTCCTCCAGATTGTCTGTCTCTTCTTTTATTGTGACAATAAATCTGATGTAACAAGCTGAAAACAGCCATAAATCTGGACTGGGGCTCAGATTGCAACGCACCAAGCCTCCCGGGGGGAGCGCCGTAAAAGCACCGAGTGTGTATGACAGTATTAGTATTGTTATTGTGGCCTGGCAACTTTTTTTTATTTTTAAACCAACACTTAACGTCAAGCAGATGATTGCCGTGTTGTCAGTGGCTGAGAGGCAGACTCACAAACAAAAGTAAAGAATGAGTGTTAAAATTGGTATTTACATATCAGAGAGATGTGTCATCTGAGAGGAGACCAAGGGCAGCAAAAAAATGAAGCGGTTTACTGCATGTTAGGAAAAAAAATTAAAATAAAGGCTGAGCAGACAAATATTATCCAAGAGGAGACTTCAGCCAGCAAGAAAATGAACCGCTTTACTTGAGTTTGCCCAAAAATGAGAATGGGCGTGTGAATAATATGTATTAACTCTCTAATAAGGAAAATACTCTTCTCCAAGAAGAGACTAAGGGAAGCAAGAAAATGGATATTACAAGACTTGCAAACAAGCAACAAAATCAGACAACAAATGCATTTGCCAGTGTTACTATTGTCATTGTAATAAATATATTTACTCCTCACGGATCAATCTTTATCTGAGAGGGACAAAGTGCACAAGAAAGTGGAGTACTGACAGATGTATAGAATGAGTGGAAATACAGGTACCGGTATTTAAATTCTCTCTAGGTAAGGAGAATAATTCAACAAGGCCTGCAAGAATTGAAACAACAAAAAATAGAACGAGGGTACTGGTGTTTAATTTTCTGGTGGAACTGTGAGAGGAGACTAATGGCATCAGAAAAATGAACTGCTGCAATACATGCAGAGCAAGAAAATTAAAACCAAAAGGAAATAAACGAGTATTAATACAGGTATTTAAGGGGGAGACAACTCTTATCTGAGACGAGACTATGGGAGGCAAGAAAAGCTGTTTCTAACAAATAAATGAGGAGAAAGGTAAATACTTTTTTGTAAGGAGATGATTATTATTTACATAAGATCCTGCTTTTCTATTTACCTTAGTCTCCCTTTGGATAAAATATGTCTTACTGAAGTGTCAAGTCAGCTTTATAGTCAAAGATGTTCTATGTTCAAGCACAAATGAATATGTTTATGGGTATGTTTATCCTCTTTATTTGTTGTATTTCAGCCTTCTGTTTTCTTGTTGCCCTCTTGGGTAAATTGTCTCTCTTTTCCGGAAAGAAAATGTATTTGTCTTTTTTTTTTAGCAGTAATGTTTCATACTGCCCTTAGTCTCCTCTTAGAGAGAAGTCATATCCTTTCCTAGAAGTAAATACCTACAGTATATAATTACCCTTTGTTTTCTACCTCATTGTCCTCTTGAATAAAATGTGTCTTACAGAGAATGACAGTTTTATCTTGTTTGTCCTCCCCTTTTGACAGTGTATTTTGCAACACTACATTTTCTAGCTGCCCTTAGTCTTCTCTTGGGATCAAATTTGTCATCACAAGCTGATATCTCACTAAGCGAGGAATGCTTGCAACGTAGCAAATTTGGGGTTTTCGTCAGGGTTCATAAAAGGTTCCAATGATGTTTGCAGACAGTTTTTACCTGACGCAAATAGTTTGTCTTTTGCGAATAAATTTGAACATGTTCAAAATTTCTATGAAAATGTTGAAATTTGAAGTTTATGTTTACAAGCGTCCGCAAACAATTGCCGCTCAGCGAGATACCAGGTTTACTGACTAAGCATACTGATATGTTACTATATTACTATTAAAGTATGATTTATGACATGAATCTGTTTTCATATGAGTTCTCCCAAAGAACTTGAGGGATTGAGGCCAACGAGTCTGTCGGAAATAAGAGTATAATTGTGCTGGCGGTAAAAAATGTAAAATAATAAATGGCTGAAGCATGAGCAAAGAATAATATTCAATCACAGTGGGCCTGATAGAGACTCCTGCATATTTGGACTTGATTAGCGGTTCGGTGTGCCAAAGGTTTTTTTGGAAGCCGCAGATGTCTTTTTGGAGTGGCTTTCAATGAGATGAATTAGAGACAAAAGACCGAGTGGACATGGCGTCTGCACATCAAACACACTCGGCCATCGTGGTCGTCATCCTCCTCCTCTGCGGGGCGATCAACAACAAGGTGTCCCAGCAAAGAACCAGAACGAGTGCTGATAGACGCACCTCACGCTCCCCCCTTGCCCTCTTCGCTAATTCATCTTCTCCGGAGCGTCCTAATGAGCTCCAGTTGCTCCAGAGCAGCCCCGTCAGGAAGTGGATGTTTTGGCCCAGGATCAGTGCTTCTTCATGGGGGCCACTTAGGGGCTGCTAAACTCTCCTCCCTCCTCCCTTGCAATCCCCCTCCAGTTGTCATTGTGATATTAATGTTTTTTTAAATGAAATCCTTAGGAATAATTATGTGCTTTTTGCATTTCTCCACTACAACATTTAGCGTTGTTTGTCTGCCTCTTTTCTGTACATTGGAGAGAAAAAGGTCTACCAAATTTGAGTGGGAGGTAATCGGCCCTTAAAAGTTGGCTTCCGAAGGAAAACAAATCTTTCATGTATATACTACAGTGAGATGTAAAAATATAAAATCAAATGTATTACTGGCAAAAATGGAAAAAAAAATAATTAGGGGAAAAAAAACTTCCAACTATTGTATATACAAAAATAGCATACAAAGTTATATTGAAAAATGTATCCATTCATAATTATGACTATATAAAATGTGTATGTCAAAGTCAAATAAAAAATAAAACAAATACAATTTCCACGACAAAATGAAACTCATAAACAACAAAATCTAGATGAAAAAATGCCCCATGGAAAAAATGGAGGTAAATAAATGACCTGAGGAAAACAAAATGATAAATGATGATAACGTGAACAAAACTAAAGAATAAAAATATAACTTTAAATCAAACAATGAGGTGAAAGTTTGAAATATCAAAAATATTAATTCTAAAAATAATAAAAGTAAAATGTGGCAAAAAATGTGATTTGAATTAACCCCATCCCCCCAAAAAATAAAGGAATAACATTGAATCATTTACTCGAAAGCAAAATAAAAAAATTACATTTGATCGATTCGCACATTTGACATTGTAGTGTTTGCAATATTTTGTGGGGCTCATGTCACAAGGCAAATATTGGAAACAGTTGTCCTCCCCACTTGAAACTGACGTGAACGCCGTATCAAGCATCCACTCACTAAATCTTTCTTCACTGCTGAGGTCATGAGAGGAAACCGCCGCCAAAGGTGCTTATCTCTCCAATCAAGTTCTCATCAATTACCGCCATCAAACGACACCGCTCTGACCGGGGTAAATGACCACATTTTTGAATGGTAATCATAAGCATATAGACGTCATCACAATTCAGAATAAATGGCGAGTATACGGTAGACTGCACTTATTGATTTATATGCCGATAGTTTTGTCAAACACGTTGGATCTTTCGGTTGGAGAGTGAAATAATATCCCGTCGTTCGTGCAATCCATCCAGTGATTTTTGCGTGATTGCCAGGAAGACGACGAGCGCCTTCAGCCAACCTGTCGTTTTGATGAGCTGTCTGACGATGATCCTTTCCCTTCATAAAGTCCTCATTAAAGCATCATTAGAAGGTATTCTGTCAAGCTTTGCTTGCCGCTACGATTTGCTTTTCTCACTGTGACCTGGTGACTTTGCCTTTGCAAATTTTTCTCTGCTCTGTCACCGCCCTCACAAACCAAATTGTTTCAGTAGCGATTGTCTTTTGCTTTTGGTGTTTCTTCTCTATTCTCTCCATGTTGCCACACAGAACAAGGAGCTGGGTTGCCATCTTTGTATTTTGCTGTTTGTTCTCTCTCCTGCCATACCAAGTCAGTTTTTTTTAGCATTTCTTTTTTACCTTTTGCGATTGGTTTTTGTCCTCTCTCAAACCAAATAGCTTCAGGAGCTAATGGATTTTTCTTTTCTTCTGTTTGTATTTGCTTCAATAATTAAAAAAGTTGCAATGGTGGAAAAAAGCGTCTTGCTGTTGTTGTTGGCCTTTTTACAACTGATTTACACTCTGTCTTCTCTCTCAACTCAACTGTGTTTATAGAGCACTTTAAAACAACCAGCATGGTACACAAAGTGCTGTACATTAAGCAAAAATAATTCATACAACAACAAACAATAAAATGATAAATTAAGAACAGTAAAAAGCACAAAACCAGTAAAAGTAAAAATCAAGTCCCATGCTGAGTCAAAAGCCAAAGAATAAAAAAAAGAGTTTTAAGACAAGTTTTAAAGATGGACAGTGAGGAGGCTTGCTGAATGTTCAGTGGGAGGTCATTCTAAAAAGAGGGACCAGCAACGGAAAAGACTCCATCCCTCTGAGCCTTAGTTCTTGGTTCCTCTAAAATTGTCTGGTTCACGGACTTTAGGCACTGGGCAGGTGTGTAGGGGCTTAGGAGCTCATAGAGGCAAGATGGGATGAGGCCCTTTAAAGATTTGACAACAAATAAGATCTTAAAAAGAACTCTAAAATGTATAGGAAGCCAGTGAAGGGATGCCAGAGTCGGAGGTATGTGCTCCCTCTTATGAGTATCAGTCAAGGTGTGAGCAGCAGAATTTTGGACCAACTGGAAACACTTAATGGAGGATTGGCTGACTTCAAAGTAAAGCGCATTACAGTAATCCAGCTGAGATGTGACAAAGGCCTGAATGACTACTTCAAAGTGCTCTAGAGAAAGGAGAGGCTTTATACTCCAGCCAGCTGCCTAAAATGGAGGAAGCTGGATTTAACAATGGCACAAATTTGCCGGGCCAGTCAATGTTCAGTTTGAGACCCAATTTCGAGACTCTTGGCTTACAATAAGGAGCAGGGGGGCCAGGTCCGTAGGATGGGATGTACAGGGGCCACTGGGAACAAACCATCACATATGTCTTCATTGAAAATCAAGAAATGTAGTGCCATCCAAATCTTGATTTCCTCCAGACAGGATAAAAGCAATGCGAAAGTGTCTTTCTACAGTGTGACTGTGTGTGTTTGTGTGTGTGTGTTTGTGTGTGTTTGTGTGTGTTTGTGTGTGTGTGTGTGTGGGGGGGGGGGGGGGTTGCAGTGATTTCCTGTCATGACCGATTCCGATTATTTTTGCTTTCTGCTATTTCTCTTTTTCCCTCTTGAAGAAAGAACTGCTTTACTGTCATTAGCGCTTGTAATTTAATACCAATCATCACGTCTGTCTTCAGTCAGTTTTGTTATTTCTGAGCGGGCGTTAGAAAGTGTCCTCACATTGAACTGTTTGTACTGTTTACTGTAACTAATGTCAGTTATTGGCAGAGCTGAGAAGTGCTTTTTTATTCTCTCTGAAAACCGCAGTTGATGAGGGCGACCATGTTGGATTTTGGGTTTTTTTCATGAATGCATACCCTTCTGTAAGGCCGCCGATGATATGCTCCAGGAGCCATGTCGGAATGCCGTATCTCCCTGCGGCCGATGACAAATACATGACATCATTAAAGATTATCCCAGGATGTGGAGAGGACATTGCTCTGACAATGAATAGACCGTTGTCATAAAGATGTATGCATCCGTGTGTGCAGAGAAACAAATAACTATTCAGCAGGCAGTACAAATATTTTTACATTGCTTTCTGGTACGTACAAACACATAAGGCATCACTCCACATTTTCTTTTATTGACCATTAAAAGAAAAAAAAAACATTTCCAGCCATTTGAATGTGATCCTGCACACTGACCTAATTGCGATGGATTACTGGTCACATTCCAAGTCATTCACTAAGCCAGGCGTTCTCTCTGCAGAGCAGTGTACTCTTCCCAATGAAATTGTTCCTGTTTTTTGGCATTAGAATGCACAAATAGCTGATCCATCGCAAAGCGCCTTTAGGTAGAGGGCATCGCGTTATCGCCACTAATTATAGAAGACAAGATTGGTTTTGGTCAATCGATTGGTTGGTTTGTCGGTAATTGCTTCAGTTGCCTCATTTGGTAATTGGCTGGTTAATTCATTGGAGTGTTGGTTGGTTGGCTAGCTGGTGTACTGGTTTGTGATCAGTTGGCAAGTTAGGTATTTGTCTGGTTGACAAGCATGCTGCTGAGGTAGGTGTTGGGTTTGTTGGTTGCTTTATTGGCTGCATGACTAGTTGGGTTGTTGGTTGGTTGGCTGGTTTCCAGAGGTTAGCATTCCATCAATCATGACGGAAGGTCCATTTGTCCATCACTAGTGAACGCCTGATTTGGTTAACCAATGACAGGAAACAAAAAAAAAAAACAAGACGAACTAAGCACTTACGGCAGTGGGTTTCCGTGCATCAGTGTAATCCTCACTAACCGAGTTAAGTGCAGAAGGACTTCGCATTGACGGATGCCCAATTTGCTGACAACTGACAGAACCACACCGCACCTTGAAAAAATTACCCAGGCCACTGATGAACGACGGACTGGCAAAATGTTGTTTGTATGCTGATTGGTGGTTATTTGGCAGGATTTTTTGACTAGCTGGCTGCTGAGGTAGGTGGTTGGGTGATTGGTTTATTCACTAGTTTGTTGGTTGGGTGGTTCGGGGCCTGAATAATTATTTGTACGCTTGGCTTGGTGGTTGGTTGTTTGGCTGGTTGCTTGGTTTGTTGACTAAATGGTTAGATCATTAGTTGGAAGGTTTAATAGTTGGATATTTCGCTTGTTGGTTTTTAGCTGAATGGTCAACTAGGTGGCTGGTTTGTTTGTGGATTGGATGGTTTTGTGATTTGTTCGTTCGTTAGTTGGTCCGATGGTCGATTGATTAGTGGGATACTTTTCGAGGTAGTTAGAAATTCAATTCCTCGATGAGTTAAGAAGTTAACATCGCATGTTTAGGCTACAAAAGTCAAAGAAGACGCATAGGTGGTGCAAGACTGCTTGATATGTATATATTTTTTATAGTTTTATGCCTCATCTTGCTTTCAAGGCATACTCATGAAAACAGTGTTCCCATCGTTGCATTTGACTTGAATGTATGCAGTATGACCAAAGGGCTTCTTTCCCCCCATTATTGGTATTTGTCAATTTAGGTCACCTTTGCAGTGAGATGAGAACCAGAGCGATAAAATTTGAATTTTCAGCATATACCTATCTCTGAGACACTTGCAAGCATGAAATTCCTCGGCAGCCCGGTTTCAAAGGGTCGTGCATCAGGACACGAGAGCCATGTGAAGTCAGCAAACATGAAGGCTGACTTTGGCTTCACAGAGGCTCCACTAAGCAGAGCGCGGGCAGGATGGATTACATCCATCAGCGCGTATACGTGCTCACATCCAAAAAGGCCCCAGTGTGTGACCAGAAGGGGTCCAGACGGGCCACGAGGGGGCTTAAGGCCGGCCTCGTAAACACAGCTTGATGTTAAGTATCAGATAGTTACGGCTTCGTGACGAAGATCTGAGCAGGACGAACAGGGCCAATGGCGGGAGAAAAGTAAACACGGTGGCGGTGATAATGGCAGCTGCCCGGTGGGATGCTGCGGATAAAAAGCCAATAATCTGTGACGCTCGTAAAAGCGCGAGATGAAAACAGCCGCCATGTTGGACGCTGTTTGGGAATGCCATAAAATCAACAACAATCACAGTGGAAATATCTGGACCGGCATTCATAAAGTGATGAGGTGAAAATTGAACTTGGAGGTGCAACATATTCTATGAACGTAAGACTACATTGTGTGCATAATGGGCATAATCGGTTTCCTGAATAATATAATAATGTTTTTGTTTTGAAAATGACTAATATTGTGTGTAGAGAATTAAAAAAATGAGACGAAAGCTAGAATTTTTGTCCAGAAGAAAAGGACACTGGGAACCTAAATAATCTTTTCTTTTATTTGAATGATATTCTGAGATTAAAATGTGTGTTTTATATATATATATATATATATATATATATATATATAAATAAAGATAGCGGCCCGGTAGTCCAGTGGTTGGCATGTCGGCTTCACAGTGCAGAGGTACCGGGTTCGATTCCAGCTCCGGCCTCCCTGTGTGGAGTTTGCATGTTCTCCCCGGGCCTGTGTGGGTTTTCTCCGGTTTCCTCCCACATTCCAAAAACATGCATGGCAGGCTGATTGGACGCTCTAAATTGTCCCTAGGTGTGGATGTGAGCGTGGATGGTTGTTCGTCTCTGTGTGCCCTGCAATTGGCTGGCAACTGATTCAGGGTGTCCCCCGCCTAGTGCCCGAATACGCCTGGGATAGGCTCCAGCACCCCCTGCGACCCTAGTGAGGATTAAGCGGTTTGGAAAATGTGTATATATATATATATATATATATATATATATATATATATATATATATATATATATATATATATATATATATATATATATATATATATATATATATATATATATATATATGTGTGTGTGTGTACGTGTATATATATATAAAAGCATAATGTAATACAGTGCACTCCGCTTAATAGAACACTGGTTAATAGAGTAATCCGCTTAATAGAGCAAAAGGCTCTGGAACGGATTTGCCTAATGCAATTTCCTATAAAGATACTCCGCTTAGTAGAACAGATCTCCGCTTAATAGAACAGGCCGTAAGCAATGAACATTGTAAACTAGTGGTTTTCGAAGTGTAGCTATCGCGATACTGTACCACTATCGCGAGAAAACGCGGTAGTTCTAGCCGTATACAGTAACAGGTAGCACGCGTCACTCCACACATAGACACACGCACGTCACAATGGCTTCAACTTCATTCAAGAGACGAGGGCTATAAGAAGGACATACTCAGACGATACGATGCATTGCCGGATTCTCAGAAGGTGCGCCCGCGGTTTCCAGGACTTCCCTCTTATCCAGCGCATTGAGAGGGAAGTCAACCGCAAAATTACGGACTCCTGTTTCCAGACAAAAGTAACGAAATTTTTCTCGTGATTTGAGATGTTTGACTGAAGTTGATTAAAGTTGTTGTTTTGTTGTTTGATTAAAGATATGGACGTCCACAGTCGAAATATCTCTTCTAACTCGTCAGCAGGGGTTTTTCTGCGTGCATAACTTGGTCGTCGACGTGTCTGAAGGTGTACCTAATAAAGTGTCTCCGGTTAATAGAAACCCCGCTTAGTAGAACAGAAGCGCTTCGGCCCAATGGTGTTCTATTAAGCGGAGTGCACTGTAGTACTAAAGCTAAGTTGTAATTAGGTTGTATTTCCTTTTTTTCCAATAAAAGGTTTGCAGTATTATAATCATATTGGTACATTTAAAAAAATAAAATGATAAAAAATGTGTAATAATATTGGTAATTTTTCCAAGGAAAAAAGCCTGAATATTTTTTTGAGACAGAAAAGCCAAATACGACAAGATTATGATTGTGTTTTCTTTCCTTTCGAAAAATGTAATACTACTCAATGTAGTCATTTTCCCATTTTACAACTCTTCAAAATATTAGCAACCTATTTATTTCATTTTTAAAAGACAATATCAAAACCTTAAAAAAATATTTTTTTAGGAACGAAAACAGTGATGATATTAAAGTTGTATTTTTTTCATGTTTTGTTTTCATTTTCTCTCCTGATGTTTCCCAATATGTCTTTGAGCTTCGTACTAATGGCAAGAGTGACTCAGTGACTGAGCAAATCTTCAGCAGACTTATTTTGCTGAATGTTTATTCACACACAAAAAAAAAAAAAAAACACAGATTTCTCTGATGAAATATGTTGTACATTCATGACGGGAAATTAGTAATCCACATTTCCAAGTAAACCTTCCCAGGTCAACTTCTTATCAACTTGCGTGAAACCCAGAATCTTGCCTATTGTTTCTCATGGTGATACATACAGGTTTTGGAAAAACATAGGCTGCTATCCAAGCAACATCTTCTTCATAGACGGCACCGTTTATTTCAGTAGTCACATTCTGCAACGTGTTACAACATCGTGGCTTCGAAGGAACAGCGTTTGAGTGCTGGACTGGCATGACAGCAGTCCAGACCGGTCTCCCATTGAAAACATGTTGCAAATCATAAAGCGTAAAATATGACAATGGAGACCCCTGGGTTGAAGTTGCACATCAGGCAAGAATGGGAAGAATTCCCCCTACAAAGCTTCATCAATTATTGTCTTCAGATCACCGGTAAACACACCTGGCCCACGTTTGAGTTTTTTGGTCACATACAGGGTCAGGCAAAATGATCAGACACATTTGTAGGTTACATAAAAGACAAATAAAGTAAAGAAACAAAAATGTGTTTTTATTTTCGAAAAGTACATATAATGCTATCGTGTTTCATTATGTTTTAAAAACCTCTGGCGGTGTAAGGTCGGCCGGTTGATTTTCTTACCAATGCAAATCCAGTAGCTCTAAAGTTGGTAACCCATAGCAAGATCGTGTTTCGAGCTGGTACGGGATCATGTCTACCAAGATTGAAGTGCAAATGGAAAACTCATTGTGTTGCAGTTACGGATTCGTTTGTTTTGACAAACGTTTCCGCAATGAAAGCGTGATGCTCACCAGTCCAATTCATGGCAGCAACTGAAAAAGAAATGAAAAACAATGGCATAATAAAGAAACCAAGCAAAATGGCATGATATTAAAAAAAAAGTATTATATGTATTTTTCAAAAATACAAGCACTTTTTTGTTTCTTTACTTTATTTGCCTTTTATTTAACCTACAAATGTGTCAGATCATTTTGCCTGGCCTGGTATTTAGGCATCAAATTCACAACTTGGGAACATTTGGGTTCATCAGTTTTACCATAACATATCTTGTCTTTGTGGTATTTTTGATTGAATATTGGTTGAAAAAAATGTGCAAATCATTGTAGTTTTGGCCCTGGACGGTGATGGTAAAGGTGCAAGGCATGCGTGCATGTGAGCGTGTGCTCAAGTTAAAACTTTTTTTTTCATGAAATTTTGATGAATTGACTGATTTACTTGAACATTCATCATGCAGAGTTGAGTCGTGCTATTTTCCTTCTCAGTGGACACACATGTTAATAATCCACTAATGTTTCCACAATTGTTGAAAAGGAAATCAGAGGGATTTCAAAACCGACATCGATTGGAATGCTATTGCTTCACAACCCCCCCTTCCCCCACCGCTTTCATTATAACTGACGTCCTTGGCGAGGAGGTGGATGTGAATCTAAGTATGTGATGTCCGCCAGTTGTTGGCACGCATTTCGGGAATGTCGTACACACCCGCCTAGAATGTAAAACACGCCAAACTGACAATTCAATGGAAGACAATCAATCTGGTTTCTGTGGCTTTCCTGAATACCGCATGAGGAAATTTCCCAAATCTCAAAATTATCATTATTATTATTGTTATGATGACTCCAACTGCCAGCAATTAATATTGACCAATTGAATTTAATTCATCCATCTGATGGAATCTTGGAATATTTCATTAGACTTTTGTCATGAATCAAGAAACTCTGTCATGATATACAGTACCTTTACTGTATATGCTATACAATAAACATATGTACACACATTTGTACATAAAAACGATGAAAACCACTTCATCCAATCTTTTGTTGTTTCATTGCTCTTTAGGTGCGAGCAACTGTGAGCCTTTCAAAATGCATTAAAAAAAACATTTGTAAAATTGTTCTGATGTGACAAAGGAAAGTTTATCACAGTGCTGTTGTAAAAAGACACATAACAAATGGACTCATGGTGTGGCTTGCATGCATGTCTGCGCGCTAAAAGACAACAACAACTGCATGAGAAAAAATGCGGACCGCCATCATCGCTGGGGCATCGGAAGCGGGCATGTATGTATGTGTCAGAGTACACACAACTGGGAAATACATGTTAAGTAACCCCCCCAAACCCCCCGCCCCCTCTGACGTGACGCAATTTTCTGAGATGCCTCATGTGACATTACTGGACGTCTCCATGAAACAAAGAGGGGAAAAAAGCGTCACCTTATATCCCCATAATAATTCCACTCCTCTGTCGATATAAGATGAATATGCGACCCGACATGTTAGCTCAGGGGTGGGCAAACTTTTTGGCTCGGAGGCCGCATTGACTTTTAAAATTTGACAGAAGGGCCAGGTCAGTACGAGCTATAGTACATAAATAAAAACTGCATTTGTTGACAGTCCATATCAAACATCAACAGAAGAAAAGCATGAAAGTACGGTATAATGTTTGTTTGTTTTTTCTTCTTTCTACCCACATTCTTGCTGCTGGAGGCTGTAAATTTCCCCAGTGTGGGACAAATAAAGGATATCTTATCTTAATATACTTTTTTTTAAATGACAAAAGTGTTGTTGATTTTAGCCTGTGCATCGCCGCAGATGGGTTGTGATCAGACCAGTAGAAGTAGAGCGATACAGAGGTACTAGGTGGTTGAAAAGATTGCCCCCCCCATGTTCTGCAACTTCAAGTCAATGCGCCACATGCCGGTGAAATGCCTGTTAATACAAGTCCAATTGAAATGAATGCAATCATTCACATCGAACCTTAATTGTGGACCAACCTTCGGCGGGCCGGATTCAAAAGACCAACGGGCCGGATTCGGCCCGCGGGCCGTAGTTTGCCCACACCCGTGTTAGCTCATACTTACTTCCGTAAACACTGCCGCGTGTCGTTGCATGCGTCACGTGACGTCGTCTTTGTGTGCATGCGTTCACGTCATGGGCTCATTGAACTATTTTTTTTTGTCATGTGAACGAGAACACAAAACCAAAAAAACATTTGGGAATCACTCCCTGCGGTGTCAACGCAGCCCATTGGACCGTGATGCTAGCTGCCGCGATGAAAACTACATTTAAATATAATATTCTGCATCTCGCCCTTATTTACGTCGACTTGCATTCAATTCTGCTAACAGCTGTGATATCCACAGTAAAATCCACGATCGTGGAATCGCGGGTTGCTGCGGGGTGAGAGAAATAATTGTCAGGTTGGTCCAATTTGACACTCAGGAATAAAACACAAGGAGGAGACAGGAGACTCAATTCTGGTACCAGGAGGGAACGAGGAGAAGTGTTCGTTTTCAGTTCTCGGCACTTCACCCCTAACGATCTCCCCCTTCCCTCCTCATTTATTGGGAAATCTACGACATAGGTGTGTCCAACCTAAAGGGTGGGGGCTGTTGAGCACACACTGAACTTGTATTACTCTGTGAGTGTATATTACGTACATGTGTGCAATTGTTACAAAAACATCATGTTGCAGCGGGTGTTGATGGCTCCATTCACTGTCCAACCTTGCTCACTGTTTAGTCTTAACACTTATCTCTTCCCAACCACATCCTCGGAAAGGTGGTTGCGTCCTTAAACTTCCACACAGTGCACCAAGCATTCTTAATTATAAATGTGGGGACATAATGAAGAATATATGATGATTATAGTTGTGAGTACATAATAAGAATATATAATGATTATATTTGTGAGTACATAATAAAGAATATGTCTTTATTAAAAGCAGAAGCGTTCTTCATTGCAGGCATAGTCAACTCATGATTGCAAGCATAAGCGTTCTTCTTTGCAAGCATAATGAATCAATCAATCAATCTATTAATAAGCGAATGTATGATGACTAAAAATAATCAATCCATCAGTAATGAATGAATTTCTGGAACAACTAACGCTTTTTTCCCCACTGATTGCGGATCAGCCCTTGTTTTTTTCAGGTTTTCGTAATTATTCTATTAAGATATCCTTTATTGCACTGCTGGAGTGGCAACCACTGAGGGGGCGCCATCTTAAAAATAAATAAATAATAGTAATAACAATAATAATAATAATAAATATCAAAAATACAATAATCATGAGATAATAGGAAATATAGTCATATAGTTAACATTTATGAATTAAGGGTTAGGGTCATCAACAGGTGCATTTTTTCCTGAAACCTTCATCCATCCATTTTCTGAACCGCTTAATCCTCACTAGGGTCGCGGGGGGTGCTGGAGCCTATCCCAGCCGTCTTCGGGCAGTAGGCGGGGGACACCCTGGATCAGTTGCCAGCCAATTGCAGGGCACACAGAGACGAACAACCATCCACGCTCACATTCACACCTAGGGACAATTTAGAGCCTCCAATCAGCCTACCATGCATGTTTTTGGAATGTGGGAGGAAACCGGAGCACCCGGAGAAAACCCACGCAGGCCCGGGGAGAACATGCAAACTCCACACAGGGAGGCCGGAGCTGGAATCGAACCCGGTACCTCTGCACTGTGAAGCCGGCGTGCTAACCACTGGACTACCGGGCCGCCCTTCCTGAAACCTATTAACTATAATTTACAACATATGGTCAAATCTGTATTGCGCAAGCTTTTGTAGGTCACATTTAAAGACAAAAAAAAAAACTTCATGGGCCAGACAAAAGTAAAGGCATTTTTTAAATCTGCATCAAAAATATGTTAAGAGCCACACATCTAATTCAAATTTGCTATTGACCCCTGTAAGGTGGTGTAGCGCCTCAGAATAGAAACAAAGGAGGCACACAATATTGTGGAGCAACCATATGTTGCAATCTACGAAAGTGGTGTTTGAAGTGCTCAAAGAAAGGACTATTAAAATGGACACATAACATTGTGTCCGAATTTCCTGAATTGCAACACGTAGCTTAATATTTGTCACAACACAGTACTGTAAGACTGAACATTTGAATTCATATGAGAATGTGTTTACATGCTTCCACAGGTGCTTCTGTTTTGGTTTGCAACAGAGTCATGCAACGGGCCCTCCCTTGTTTATCGCTTTTTTACAAGGTGTCAAAATGTCATGGAGACCCCCCCCCTCCCCTCCCCACAGCCCGTGCAGACTTTTCATTATCCATGACAGGCCCAGGAAACAAATGAAAAACACCAAAATGCAAAGTAGCCTCACTGACAGAAGTGGCGCATTGTTGTACAGGCTTGTATTTTCTGACACGTCCCAGTGTAAAACAAATGCACCCTCGCTCACTTCCAGCTGTCTCTTCTTCAACCAGCGCAGCACGACAGAAAGAGCTACATCATGGGGATTGTGTAAAATGATGCATTCCAACATGTCAGATGAGGATGTGGGGGGGATTCATTGGTCAACATTACCTTCACGTAAGACCTCGAAGAACCTCCATGCTGGGCCAGACCCCCGCTGACTTTCCCACAGTCACTCCAACTTGCCTGTGAACAAAGCATTGTCTTTTAGGTATGTGCTCCTTACGGTTGGTTGTGCATGCAAAAATATAACAGCTGTAGATACGATTAGATGGATGAATTGCTTGACGTGATCATGATAGAAATGGAGATAGATCTTTGAATCGATCGGTAGATATTCATTCATTCATTCATCCTCCCGAGCCGCTTGATCCTCACTAGAGCCTATCCCAGCTGTCTTCGGTCAGTAGGCGGGGGACACCCTGAATCGGTTGCCAGCCAATCGCAGGGCACACAGAAACGAACAACCATTCACACTCACACTCACACCTAGGGACAATTTAGAGTGTTCAATCAGCCTGCCACGCATGTTTTTGGAATGTGGGAGGATACCGGAGCACCCGGAGAAAACCCAGAACATGCAAACTCCACACAGGGAGGCCGGAGCTGGAATCGAACGTGCTAACGACTGGACTACCGGGCCGCCCTCGATCGGTAGATAGATCGATATAAATTCCACTCAATGCATTTCATTCTGTGTCAATTATACGGGGATTTTCGCTATTGCCTAATGGACCCACTGCTCAAGTGGTTAGGAAGTACGTGGTCCTATGTGCAGCGATGCAGCCTCCCCACATCCATCATTTAACTTTCAGGCCTTGTTGAATGTTGGAAGAGCTTTTTTTTTCTAAAGTGTGTATTAGGGGTACCACTACCAAACAAAATGTTCTTTAGTCTCTATAGTATTGCAAATTTGTGAGTGGTTATGGAGCCTATCACTCGTGATTAACGGGTTAACGGTATTACTCGTTGTAAAAATACTATTTTGTGCGTGATTCCCACACGGGTTAGGTTCCTGTTCTGGAACAATCAGTGTGTCCTGCCAATGGAAGCCATCCAACAATCCGCTTTGCCTCAGCCTTCCAGTCATCACTATGTTAAAACAGACTTTGGAATTGTTGAGTTTGGGAAGCTCACAGTTCAGCTGTCAGGTGTCCTTACCCTGGCTTTCTAACAAGCACAGGTTACAAGACTCGCTTCCCAGAAGTCAGCGATACCAGCTCATACAATAGTCTCCATTTCAGACTCCAGGACAGGTGGGGGTTGATGACTATTTTTGTCGAGCAAAGAACCCTGGACACTTTCCAGGCCTGAGGAAAAAATAATATATACTCGCTTGAATCGGAGAGCAAGCGAGCGGCCTCAGCACAGCACACAAACGTATCCGGTCTTATGGGATACTTATGGGAATCATAGCCCCTGTCTTCTCCTGATAACAGAGTACAATGTATCGATAGCTAGCTAGCTAGCTAGTGGGCTAGCTACATAGATAGATGGATGGATGGATGGATGTGTGGTTCAGCTGCTGAATAAAGTCATCACCACCGCATTGCCGTGTGTCAACAGAGATGTTTCCCAAAGCAGGAATGAGGAGCATTTGGAGGTCACAAGGCCTTCGGGGGCCTTGTAAATGTTAGTGTCTGCCTTTCAAGAGCACTTGTGTCACCTACAAAACGTCTCAGAGCTCAACAGACGAGAGCCTGTAGCTTTTTGCGGGCAAAGGACGGAGTTTTAGATCATTGTGACCAGTGACCTATTGGCTGCTATGTTAGCACATCATGCTCGTCAAGAGCCTAGATTAAAAAAAAAAAAAAAGAAGAAAATTACCTTTTGTGATTTGAATCCAAACATTTGTTTTTCTGCTTAAACAGAACAATCCATGAATGAAGATGTAGACTGCTGCATTGGCTTCCGTTCTTACCCACATATGTAAATGATTTTTATTTATTTATTTTTTTACAAATACAAAGTACAAATATCTTTGAATTCATTCTTCTGTGACAAGTGTCGTACAAGTTCGCCTACCTGTTTGTACTGTTTGACAAAAAAGAGCACTGATTGAGGATGTTGAATGATATGTTAGCTTCTTGTGCTTACCGCTAGCACAGGTGAAATATAGTTATTTCCCTTTTGCAGATCTCATTTTGATTTATTTCGATCTTTTTTGCGTTTGAGCCCATTCACTGTCTGACAAAGAGAATAGAAGATTTCAACTGCTATACAATTGTTTTTGTGTCATCGCCCATAGTGTTGCTGAGAATGTTCTTCTTTTGCTTTTTGTGAGTTTGATATGGAGCTTTTTTGTCTGGTGTTGTATTTATTGTCCTATCCATCTGAGTCCATCCATTTTACTCGTTCCTCAGAAAGCTCACCTCGACTACTATGTTAGCTTCACATTCTCACGCCAGCCATAGCAGTTTGGTGCTCCCCCTTTTGGCTTTTTTTTAATTTTTAATTTTTATTTTTTTATTTTTTTAAGGGGAGCTCTACACACAACTGACGAGAGAGATCAGATCATGTTCAAAAGGAAGACTCGTGTCTACAGTCTACTGTCTTTGGCATCCAAATTTAGACCACGGTGCCGGTTTTCACACTAAAGTTTCAGGACTTGTCCAAAGGCCTTTGCGCTTGGCGGGGAAGCAAATCTTCAACAAAGCAGGAAAAATCTTTTAAATCTTGTTTGTATAGCTGCGAAAGAAGTAGATCCTCCTTGCTGTGTCTGTTTGCTTTATTTCTGAGGAGGCTCAAGCAACCAAGCCTTCTTTAAGCCACGTCACAGCAGGGTGCTGCGTTTACTCTTGTAGTGTAATTCCCCCAAAAGTGGCCCCCTACTTTCATAGTGACTCGGGTATGTCATCCATTTGAAACAAAGAACACCTCACTCAAATGGACGATTCCCATTTTTTGTCACCAGAAAAAAAAAAAAAAATAGTCCTCATCATGACTGCTAAGCGCATTGGAATTTGGTTCGTAAAAAACTAAACTTAAAGTAGAAGCCTCCTTTGTCTGATTTGTTGTAGCTATTTCTCCTTAATAGTCCTTTTCAATTATTTATAAAATACTTTTTTTTTTTACATAGAAGTAGATGGGCATAGCTTGTAAAATGCTCATATTGTCCATTCGTCCTAAACTGCATATGCGAATGATAAACACCTCCCTCAAATAGATGCCTCCCAAAGCAAAGAAATGCGAGTGCAAAATGAGGAATTTACATCAGTGGTGGGCAAACTACGACCCGCGGGCCGAATCCGTCCCGTTGGTCTTTTTATTCCTTCCCGCCGAAGGTTGGTCCACAATTAAGGTTCGATGTGAATGATTGCATTCATTTCAATTGGACTTGTAATGACAGACATTTCACCGCCAGGTGGCGCATTGAGTTGAAGTTCCAGAACAGGGGGGGGGCAATCTTTTCGAACACCTAGGACCTCTGTATCGCTCGACTTCTACTGGTCTGATCACAACCCATCTGCAGCAATGCACAGGCTAAATAGGTAATCAACAACACTGTTGTCATTAAAAAAGTATATTAATACAGTACGTTCATGCTTTTGTTCTGTTGATGTTTGATATGGACTGTCAACAAATGCAGTTTTTTTTTGTTTTGTTTTTTAATGTACCATAGCTCGTGCTGACCTGGCCCTTCAGTCAAATTTAAAAAGTCAATGTGGCCCCCGAGACAAAAAGTTTGCCCACCCCTGGTTTACGTGTTACGGTGTTTTCAGTATTCGGTTGCCGGGTGTCACGTGGCATCAGCAGGGCACCAGAGGTTAAGATGCAAGTGATGGTCCACGTTCTTCCGGGTGCAGGCTGCTGGCGCCAGGCGAGAGAAAATAACCTGGCTGCAGTTGTCAGGGGGCAGGGGAGAGTGACAAGGAGAGACTGTCACACTACCGCTTGGGTTTCAGGGGCTGTCATCAAACAGAGGTCGTTATTGGGACACTAATTATGTCAGCACGCTGCAATGTGTAATCGTGTGGATACAGCCTTTCTCCTTTGGACTGGGCGCAGTAGCATGTGGCTCGTTAGCCGAGGTTATTGTCTTGCGCCCCGTTCCAATTGTGCGTACATAATATTTATGATACCAATTGTATGTTTGCGATTCAGATTTCATTTTTGTGATCACAGTTATGAGTGTATGTTTGTCATCACAATTCTGTGGTGAGATCAAATCGCACTTGAAGCTTTGTGATCACAACAGTATGTTTGTCATTCAAATAAATAATGTGCGTGGTCACACATGTAACGTTAGGTTACAAGAATCATAATTGCACATTTGTGATCAGGTTCAAATTTTGACATTTACCCTCCGGATCACATTTTTATTTGCCATGGAGTTTGCCATGGAGATCGCAACTGGATGTTTATCTGGGTTAGAATGCTTCGTTTGAGGTTAGGATCGCAGTTGTATATTTATCATCAAGAGCACAGGTGTATTTATGCATTTATTTATTTTTGGTCTTATAATTGTATGTTTGTGATTATAATCACAATTGTTTGTTTGTGATCACGAGATGCTTGAGAGTGTTTTTCAGAAGACATGGCAGACCGTCGTCCGGTTTCTGCTATCTTGGAAGACTTGGAAAACAAAAAGCCCAAGTGTTAGTGCCCCTCCAGAGTTTATTACAGAAATATAGCGACTATAAGGACCGGTCTTTATTGTGCCTCCTGGGATCTGTGGGACCGAAACCTCCATCTGAGCTGAGCTCCCTTCATGCTGCATTTTATGTCCTGGCTCAGGTTTCCGTCACGGGCTTGGGTTGTCTGGGCAGCAGTTGCCCGTGACCTGTACTCAGGCTTGAGTTGTGCCTCAAAAAGCGACCGTAGCGTGATAATGATTTTTATTATGGCCGTGCTGAGCGCCGGATTAGCTTTGAACCCAAGCTCATATTGACAGCGTGGAAATCTCGATGGAATTTGGATTATGTAGAGCGGGGTTCCACAACTTTTTCTTATGAACCAGAATGATCCGGATCAGGATGGATCCCACAAATTAGAAAATTATAAAAGTCTTCCAAAAAAAGTTTTTTTTACAAAAAGAATGAGACCGAGTACAAACTAAGTCGCTGGTACTCAGAGTCAGGATAAAACGTAGTGAACAAACAGCGCAAGGAGAAATAAATAAGGCAAATCGATTGTTATCAAAAGACAAGGGAATCCAGTTCAGAGAAACACAAATGAGCACTATGAATAAGGTAACTTACACAATGAACAAGATGTGGCATGAATAAGAGCGCAAAGAACAAAATCGTGAGCATCGAGAGCACGGGTGTCAAACTGAAGGCCCGGGAGCCAACTCAAAAGCCTTTTAAAGCTCCCCCCCACCCCATTTCATTGTTTAAGTTCTCACAAAAGCAACAAAATAAGTCACTTATCTGTTTGACGTGTTATTTACTGTGTGATGAGTAGCTTATTTTCTCAGCTGTTTGGTCTGAAACCGGCATTTTGGGCGAAAACAGCCCATGTTCTACTAATTATTACTCTAGACTTGACAAAAGGTTGAAAAAAGCTAGTTTTTATCGGGTGAAAGAAGAGTGTCTGCTCTTTCACTTGGTAGGTTTGATGGTTATACAACAAAGAACACCGTTTTGCACACACGAAATGCACCAAAATAGCTGGCAAAAAAAATAGCTAATTCCAAACTTTCATTTTTGTTATAACACTAACAATAGGTTCACTTGTTTTTTCCATTTTAAATGCACAGCAATCATCTTTTTCCACTTGAAATGCAAACTAGGTTTTTTATTGCTGAATTTTCTTTGAAGATATCAACTTATTTTTACACTTGTATACCTTGTCAAAAGGCTTCTTTTGAAGAAATACTTTCTCTGTTCAAAAATTGTATAAAACATGCGACAAAATAGCAGAACATTCCCTCCTGGTACGTCCTTTTCCCTGTCTTGTCACATCAAAGTGGCCTTCATTAATCATCCTCTTTATTCCATCTTTATAAGTGATCACAAGTTTGCGCTGTAATATTTATAAATATGCATCCGAAACCCAATTACTTTATCCCAGAGACGCTGCTAAAGATCTCATTTGCATACCGCCCATCTTTGTGAAGGTTAAACGACGACAGCAGAGCTCGGATACGCATCGATTTCTTTCTTCGGATGTGCTCTGATGGTCAGCAGAAATGCGATCGGGTCAATTAATTGATGAGGACTGGGCAGGATCAAACAGCACCCCCAATAAGCCCCCCAGTGAAGAGTGCCCATTGGCTAATTGAGTTAGACGGATTTGAACCGGAGACGTCCAGTATATTGTGCGCTTTACGTCCGAGTGAGAGGATTAGTTGGAGGACATAATTATACCGTGAGACACTGACACTATGTCAACATCGTTACCTCCACCAAGGAGGTTAGCGCTATTTGGTTATGTTTACAGTCTCCGTTTCAGTTTTTCATAGAGCAACTGGGATCTTTTTCTTTTTTTTTTTTTTTTTACTCGATGAGACACTGCTGTCATTCAAGACCTCTTGTAGTGTTCGTCAACATCAAGTGTTCATTAAAACATACATTTACTATAAATGAACAAGTTACATTTATTTTTTTTAAATGACTCATTTTGTTCATATTGATGGTGATTTTCTTTTTTTGATTCCCAGAAGTCTTTTATACTTTTAGTGTGCTAGATTAAAAGAAAGATATGTTTTGCTTTTATTTATTTGCTTTCATTTATGTTCTCTTTTTTTTTCTAAACCCAACAATAAAATCGAATAAAAAATATATATTTTTAATTTATTCATCCATTTTTATTCATTCATTTAAAAAAAAAATGCAAACTTCAGGTATAAAATCGATCTGTATAACAAAACATGTTATACTTATGTCAAAGAAAAAATACATGGAGTTTTCATGTTCTCCCATGTCTGCGTGGGTTTTCTCCGGGTACTCCGGTTTCCTCCCACTTTCCAAAAACATGCATGACAGGCTGATTGGGCTCTCCAAATTATCCCTAGGTGTGATTGTGAGTGCAAATGGTTGTTTGTCTATGTGTTCCCTGCGATTGGCTGGCAACCGGTTCAGGCTATCCCCCGCCTACTGCCTGAAGACTGCCGGGATAGGCTCCAGCACGCCCGGGACCCTCTTTTATAAAACATTTTTACTCACAGTATATGAAATAAAATAACATACTGTACTTTTTATTATGACAAACATTTATTCTCCACACTATCCATCGATTTATTTTCCGATCCGCTTTTCCTCACGAGGGTCACGGAGGGTGCTGGACCCTATCCCATTTGTCTTCAGACAGTAGGTGGGGGACAGCCTGAACTGGTATCCAACCAATTGCAGACATATAATTATGCTAGCCATTCACAGGGCACACACAGACAAACAACCATCCGCGCTCGCACTCACACCTCGGGACAATTTAGACTCAAGAGTTCCCATTAACCTGCCATGCATGTTCCTGGAATGTGGGAGGAAACTGAAGTACCCGGAGAAAAACCATGCAGCCCTGGGGAGAACATTCATAATTTCTGTTCAGTGTGTGTGATTCTGTATACTCGGGAAAGACTTCCAGAGGTGCAAGAGACCCCAATTTGAGAACCAGTGCCCTCCCAGCCCTCAAAAAAAAGAGTAAAACTAATATCATTGCAAATGTGTCCGATTGACAGCGACCACTCGCAGAACCCGCCTTTCCCTTTGCGACCGGTGTCAAGACCCAATAAATCATCCGGTATCAAAGCGGCCATGTATCGCTTCTTACATTTCAACATGTGTGGAATAAGAGCGCGTCTGTCATCGACGGGTGAGCGGTGAGGAAAGTCATTCCCGGCATAATGTGCAACATATGTGCCATTGATTGGCCCTAAGTTTACCTGAAACCATATAGACCTGTAGACCGCAATCAACAAGTGGATAAGTAGCTGAGAACGGCAGAAGTACTCACACTTGGTACTTTGGTAGAAGAAGACATACTTGTTTAGAAGAGAAAATAAAGAAATCCCTTGAGCCAGACAACTTTGCTAATCAAGCTGCGGACTCAAAATGGCCCTGCTTCAAGTAGTTAAATATAAGTCTTGTGATCATTTAGTTTTGTTTTTGTATTTTTTTGTGCAGACTGCTTTTGTATTTTGGAAGATAACAGAAAGGAAACAAGAGCGAGAAAATAAGAGAAGAATGGAGGACAAACAATGAGAATAGGGATGAATCGAAGTGTATAGCACAGTCTCACAGTTCTCGGTTCCGGGTTTGAACAGCGGCTCGGCAGACAAGGAAGAAGGTAGAGGGGAAGAAAGGAATTAAAACTATGGACAAGTAGGAAGGCCAGAAGTTATAAGCCAACAAAGAGGAAGGTAAGAAAGAACGACCGAAGATGGTATAATAAATTCCGTTTGTAGGTTACGTTATGGTTTATGTAAATATTTGACTGCTTTTGATTGAGATCAATCAAGTTTCAAGATTTGAGCTAAAATCAAGAATCTAATCCGAGACATTATTAAACTCGACTGCAACAACTTTGTCAATATTATAAATTGGATGAACAAGTTAGTCGATTGGTCCACACGTTGACTTACGCAGAGCTTGAAGACGGTTCTTCGCTAATCATGTGTTTCAGCATTAAAAAGGCGCACACCTCGCTAGTGTTGGAGTCATCTTGCTTCAGACTGTCTCGGGGGCACAGTCCAAATGCCATTGGATGAGCAAGAGTCTGAATGGGAGTGGGAATGCAAGACGATAAATGACGTTGACGATCATCAACGACAAAAGACAAAAAAAAAAAAAAAATCTATAATCAACCCCTTGTCCAAAGTATAATTTTTTAAATGTCTACCTGAGTACAAATCTGAAAGATACGAATGAATGTTTATTCTCCATTATACATTGCACACAAAATAGTTGCCCTCTTTTAATAAATTCTCAAATCCGGAGAAAACCTTTACTATCATTTACCTTTTTCTATTTGTGCATTTTTTACGTCAAGTCGCTTGACAGCTTAAGTGATGGGTAGTACTGTTTTCGGTTTTCAAATGTAGGGAATAAAAGTAAAAAGTGGTGAGAAAAATCTCCATTTAAGTACAGACATGTGAAAAATCTGCTCAAGTATCGAAGCAAAGTACTTGTACTTTGCTACTTACCTCGGCTGCCATGAACCACGGGAAAGTGGACTCCGAACGTACTAGAAATGGCCTCCGATTCATCTTCATGATATTAATGGGCCGCACTGTCATGTCAGGTTTTAAGTTTCCAGCAAGCGTTTTCGTGCGAGTGCGTATTAGTGTGTGTGTTTGTGTTATTGTGTGTGTGTGTGTGTTTGTGTGTGTGTGTGTGTGTGCGTGTGTGTGTGTGTGTGCGTGTGTGTGTGTGTGCGTGTGTGTGTGTGTGAGTGGTGGCCCTCGATCCGTCATTTCAAGCCGACTCTGCAATCTCCCGCAGCTTTGTTCTCAAGCATGACCCTCCATCTTGCCTTCGAAAAGCCACCATTAGGAGCCTGGGAAGGCGTCATTTAGGGCGCGGCTTTAGTTAATGCTGATGTTTAAAAGGGGGGCAATACATAAGTAATGTGGTTGTAGTTACACTGGCCAGCTGCAAAAAGCAGACAAAGGACGATGTACTGTCAAATTACCTTTTTTTGTACAAACGTAAGTTTGGAAACCCTCCCAGGCAACTTATCTCAAATGCTTGCTGGCTTCTTGAGTTACCCTGAACCGGTTGCCAGACAATCCCAGGGCACACAGAGACGAATAACCATCCGCGCTCACACTTACAGCCAGGGACAATTTAGAGTGTTCAAGACTGCCATGCATGCCGGAGTACCCGGAGAAAACCCACTCAGCCCCGGGGAGAACATGCAAACACCACACAGGGAGGCCGGAGACCTCTGCACTGTGAGGTCGACACACTGGCCCGCCGGGACACCCCTTATTTTCATGCCTCTCAAATAGAGACCGTGCCCAAATTCGGCACTGCATGCATTATCCACTTAAGAGAAATAAAAGCCACCCTTGAATAAATGACATTGCCCAGTTTGTCACCCGCTGTGTCATCCATCGAAAAGACATGAACACGTCCTTTGAATAGTTGCCTGGCAATGAAGTGCCTCAAATTTGCCACTGGCGCATCATCAACTTAAAATGAATAATTGTCCTCTCTCCAAAAGACGCTCGACCCAGATTAGTCACTTCTGCATCTGTTACTTAAGAAGTAAACACCTCCCTCAAACAGACACCTTGCCCCCATTGGTTACTGGCTGTGAAGAGAAATCACTTGAAGAGAAATAAAGGGCTCCTTCAAAGAGGCCACACCCTAATCAGTCAATGCCTATGTTGCCCGTTGAAGAGAAATAAATGGTTCGTTCTCTCAGGTAGACGCCGGTTCTGTATTAGTAGCACTTTGATTACCGCAACCAGAGCTAGGGTGTTCCGCTAAGGCAAAGCAACATTACTTGGAGAAGCAGAGCCCATGTGTAAAGAAATAGCATTCAAAACAACCATGTTGCATTCCGGTAAAGAGTGTAGCATTGTATTAAGTACAGCGGCATGGAAAAAGTCGGATGCTTGTCCGGCGCGTACAGCTGCCGCGCTGTCTTGAATTTCCTCAATGTTGCACTTTCAGAAAGAGCAGATTGGATTTCCTCGCGTGCTTTTGTATTTATTTTTTTTTTTTTTCGCATCAAAGATTTATTTGCTCGTTGTCCTGGCTTATACCGAAGAAGGCAGCCCCGTAAGAGGCGCTACGTTTTGGAAAAGCGCTGCTGGTTTCACATATGGCCACTTGGCGAGACTTTTACGCAGCTCTAGTTTTTCCACTTCAAAGGTGTTGGCTGTAGGCGAGGTCAATTTTCCAGCTGAAGGTGAGAAAGGCAGCTCTTTACTGCCCCGATACCGCCGTAAAAACAGCCAGCTTCGCTTATAAATCTCATGCCAGCAACAGTGAGCCCTTCAATTTAAGTCATGTCATTGTGTCAATGTTGAATAGCAGCAACATTCTTGGCAAACGTTATCCCGACAATCTTTTGGAGACATTTCTCAACCGATTCAAGACATTTGTTGTCGAAATAATCGGTGCTAGGGTTTCTCTGCAAAGTCACAGTATTCAACTTTTTTTCACCAGACACAAAAAAAAAATTAAAACATGAAAATAATTGAGAAATTTAGCACCATGCTGTTAGATTTTACATTCCTAGAATTCCCACTTTCCCCAGAAGTTCACACACAAAATAAACCATTAAAGAGAAAAAATATTAATAAGGAGGTATTGTATTGTGTATATTCACTGATTATCAATCACCAAAATCATCTAACGTCAAAATGTTCTCTGTCATGATTCGGTTTGGGACCAACAGGTGGCACTGTAAGGCTCCCCCTGCAGCTGCACACCTGTTGGTCATTAAGTAATTAGGGCTTTAAAAGGACTCCCAGCCCGACCACTCTTGGTCGAGTCATTGTTGCTCTTGCTACTGTCATGTTTGTTTGCTGCAATCAGGTTTGTTTCAGTCATGTTTTGGTTGCTTTTATGTTTTATCTTCAGTCATGATTTTTCTTTGCTACTTTGGACTTTGTTTGTTTAGGATTTAGTTTTCTGTGTTTTATCAATACACTTGTTCAAATACACCCTGCTCCTCCCTCCTGCCTGCTTTTTGGGGTCCACCACCACCTTGCTACGTGACAGTTCTCCATTACAAAAATTTGTATTTCTTATTTATTTAATTTTTGGTTATTTATTCTTTTTGAAGAAGTCCACAACTTGAGAAAATTCCCAAATTAATGGAGAAATATAATAAATCCCCTTGAAATGCACAATTTCTCAACCAATTTCAAATCATCGCACCTTCAAAATTCCCACATTCATTCGTGGCCAAATTGAACAAATTATTTTTCGACTAAAATAAAATAGTCAACACATTTAAAAAGCTTTGGGACAAATTTTGACATATTCCCATAATTAAAATTCAAGGAGCTCAAAACAAAACCATTCACATGAAGTTGTCCAAATTTTACATTCGACGTCACAACTTCAACATGTTCAACGTGCTGAAAATACTTTTTTTTCACAAACACAAAAAATATACTGTATATAATTTTCAATGAGGAAAAATTCACCTCAAACTGAACCATTCTCAAGCAATTCAAACCATTGCATCGTGACAATGAAATGTCAAATGAATTTTATTCAAGTTTAATTTAAACCAATCTAAATTCAAAACAAACTACTTTCAACGCTGACGTTGTTGGCGGTTTGCAAACCATTGCTGAAGCGCATCTCTGCGGCACGGTGCAAATTCACGGGATTAGAATAAATGACGAGTAATCCGAGGCTCCCTGGATTGGTCAAATCCTCGGGATTAAGGGTTCAAGTTGCAGTTGATGTCCCGGAACTTCCTGACTGAAGCGGCGAAGCGGAATGCATGGAGAGGTGCGCTGTGGGAAAGCTTGCCCGCTGAGGATAAAATAAGATAAGAAGTCGGGAAAGTGACTTGTCATTTCCCCTCCCACCCCACCTCCCCGGGCCTGAGTGGGTTTTCTCCGGGTGCTCCGGTTTCCTCCCACATTCCAAAAAATATGCATTGCGGGCTGATTGAACACTGAATTGTCCCTAGGTGTGAGTGTGAGCGTGGATGGTTGTTTGTCTATGTATGCCCTGCGATTGGCTGGCAACTGATTCAGGGTGTCCCCTGCCTACTGCCCGGAGACAGCTGGGATAGGCTCCAGCACCCCCCGCGACCCTAGTGAGGATCAAGCGGTACGGAAGATGAATTTACAAACAGGCAACCATTTCAACATTTTGTGAGATTATTTTGGCCTTATAATTAATATAAGGAGGAAAATAGGAACTCTTGTGTTTTTTATGTTCAAGTGTCAAATCAAAAAAGAAAGTAAATCTTATTTGCTGGCAATGACAGAAACGAAATATGTACAATGATATAAAAAATATTTCATTAAATGGCTTGATTTTTTTTTTCTTTTTAAGAAAGTTAAACAGATAGTTTGTCATTTTTTGGGGAACTGACGGACGGCAAGTGCAAAAATCATAGTTTGCCCGTTAACCCCAGGATGAGCTGCACTGTTTTTGTTTACAGAGGAAATGTTTCGCTACAACATGAGGTAATATTGTCAAATGCAAGAATTATTTTCAAATTATTTTCAAAAATGAATATTTAATCATATTCGGTAGAACATTTAAAATTGTTTCTTCTTTGGAGAGTGCAACATCAAATAGTTTGTCTTCATTTGAGGAAACGAATGGTGCGACAGTTTAACGCGTTTCATTTATGATATAAAATCAACCAAATTCCGTTTACGTACGCAGTAAAATAAGAAGAGTGCATTTAATCACACATACCATGAAGTGCAATGCCAATAGTCTTTTCTTAGCGAACAAACAATGCAGACAAGTGGAAAAGGAACACCTGCCTTTTCATGTCGCTAGCTATGATATCGACTGGCTGGAAGTGATGTTTTTTTTTTTTTTATGAGTTCATACTATATGCCCTGACATGTGAGAAAGGAAAAGCTACAAACAGCTATTTGTTAAACGCCGGGAAAAAAAAAACAGTAAAACATAAACACAATGAGTGCAGTTTTGCAGGAGCTGTTGTCGGCCTCAGGTCACGCCGGGACACTCACGCAGACTCACCAACATCACACGCCAACCCTGCAAAGTCCCGCCTCTTAAAGGCGCATATCTAAAACATGCATACGACAATAATACCGTATTTTCATACGTTTGCCTGTTTAATTAAAATGTTAACAATGTAACAGTCTTCTGGCATGGGGGGTGGGGGGGAGGGCTTCGGGGGCAGTTACCCACCAGGTGCGGCAGTCTGACCTTAAACGTCACAGTTGTGATGTTTTTAAACAACTCAGCCTCAAGGTTGCTGTCCGGTTCGTTGAAACATTCCGCCATTGATCGTCCCGCCCTTGAGCCTGGCGCTGCCCGACCGCCCCGAGCGTCCGTTAACCATGTTAAACTCTCCCACGTAGCGCGGCGTCTTGACCCCGACCCGGCAGATAGACAGCCGTGCGTACGCTTAGCTCGGCATAAAAGCATTGGGTCATCGTTCTCAAATGAATCAAGGGTGTCACCGTGCACTCGCTTAGATCATGGAACACTCCAACGTGCCTGAAAGCACACACAATGAGAACCAGACAGGGCCTCCTCATTCCTAATTTGGAAGGTTATTAAAGGCTTGATTCGGGCCTTAACAGGCGAATGATTAATTAGTACATGTGCTGTAATTTAATGCCAGTATTAAAATGCCACTTTGGGTTTATTTTAACGGAGACTGAAACTTGAGAGGTTTTTAGACTTAAAACCAGCATTCAAAGCAGTATGTTTAACAGTCGCAGCCCGTGATCAGTTACGTTATTTTATTGACAAATATTTTGACTTTCATCCAGGAAAAAGAATGAAAATGAAAGAAAATGATGATAAAGATTCAATCCATTCTTCTGTGTTCTATATTGCTCATCCTTCGTGAAATTAAACTTTTATAGCTGATATTATTTTCATTTAAAATCACCAAAAATAGCAAATCACTAGTATTAATATATATATATATATATATATATATATATATATATATATATATATATATATATATATATATATATATATATATATATATACAGTATATATGAAAATCCACGTTTTAACATATCTATTTCTTTTTCCGTTCAATTTACTTACAAAGAGACATTTCGCCATGCTATTTTACCTCCACTATTCATTTACTGTACTTTCAAACATTTGTGTTTATTATTAGAATTAATTTTGAAAATAACGTGATGAATGTCAGTATAACAAATAAAATGAGAAATGATCGCCAGCATATTTGTACCCATTTGCCTCAGGGACATAAAAGGGCAATTATAAAAAAACAATAAATATCTAAATAATAAATAAATAAACGTAATGACACAGTATTATTTAAATACTTGAATACATTTATCATATTTATATCAATATTTGATACATATTATGTATTTATTTTGTTTTCCAAATTTCCGACACGTTAGCTCACCTGATGTTGAATAAAAGTGGCTACATTATTTCTGTGTGTGTGTGTGTAGGGGGCGGGGGGGGGGGTGTCCGTTTGTGCGAGGGCGACGGAGGAGATCCAACAAGGGAGACATGATTGTCACATTGATTAACTCTTCCCTGTGACAATAAACTCTGTACCACTGGGAGCCTGACACGTCTGAAACACACACACAAACGCACGCGCACACACGTTGCACTTATTCCCCGGGGTCCTGGTGGATACCACTTTCCCAATTGTGCTCCATTTCATAAATGCGTTCTCTTCATAATTGAAAAGGAAACTCGGGGGCGTATTTGGGCACTTAATCCATTCAAAGTGTGTGTGTGTGTGTGTGTGTGTGTGTGTGTGCGCACTCAGTGGACATGACCCAACACTCACTCTGAAGGGCTCTATCTCTACCACCCCCTCACACACCCCTCCGCTGTGGGGTCACGGCAGGTTAATGAATGATTATTTCTCACTTTGTAACACAATGGGATACCATTTTAAAGGGCAGACCCCCACCCCTCACCCCCCTCGAGCATCCTCAGTGCTATGGCGCTGTGTGAGAGGTGCGCGTGCCATATGCAAGTCCATGAGTAAGGCAATTTGTACATGTAAAGCAGTCCTTGCAAGGCCAATTGTTTAGCCTGCCCCAAAGTGAAACGTTACATAGCTCAGTTTTCACAGATTTAGTTATCTATTTTTATGTGGGGAGGGGTCTTGCATTGAAACCTCAATTCTGCAAGTGGAATTTTTTTGGTTAACAGTATTGAATGACAACAAATTCTGTTTTGTTTGTTTATGTAAATCAGTTAGTTGGATCCGCCAAGACAAATACTGTACTACAGTAAGCAAAGACTTTAGCCACATAATTAGCCGTGAGCGCAGCATGCTGACTAGCCAAAGAGTAGTCAGCGACGATATTGATTTTTTAAAAAACAAATGAGGCCTGTTCGACTTCTTTCACAGAAAGAGTCAAGGCATTTCACGCTGTTATGTCATTTACTGGGTGCTTCATGATGACAATTGCTGACTACGCACTTTTGAGCCACATTAGCATGTTGGCTGAGTATCCGCTCCTGTTTGTACACATATTGTGTCTTTGATGTGTCAATTCGTCACATGAGCACCCCAAGGGGTTTGTGGTGACATCTCCAGGCTTCTCTCCTAACCTTCATCCGTATCCGATAACCATTCAAATTTCTGTCAATATGCCCATTTTTGCGATGCTAAACTTAACAACCCACAGTGATAGAAGATAATCACAAACCGGTGTTGTCGGCTAAATCAACAGCTTAGATCAGTGGTCCTCAACTAGAAATGCTGTCGGTCCACTTTTTTTTTTTTTTAATAAGACCAAGGTCCGGTCCCATGCACAGCGGTCATGGGGAGCAGGGCAATATGCCCATTTAGTATGGGCAAGCTAAGCTTATACAAATCAACACTCCTCACAACCAACCAATAATGGGGTGCATGAAAATAACAATTATTCACTTTGCCAGTACACAGCAAATAGTGAGAGGTATTGTGTTGAGGCAGAGGAACTCTTTTATTTTGTTAAGTTGTGCCTGCTTAATAATAGAAATAGCCCTTTTAGGGAAATAAGACATTTTTATTTTAACTTTGTTAAACAGTAGTTGTAATTTTCCCATTAATTTAACAAAAACAAAACAAAATACTAATTTTACCAAAATAAATACTAACCATAAAAACAAAAATATCCTTTTCATTTGTACAATTCCCCTTTTCACATCCCTTCTGAAATCACTTAAAAAATATATCAGAAGAGGAGTTAAGAACCATTTTAAATACTGACACAAGGGAGCACAGGTATGTGCAGTGCTGTTCTTCCACTGGTTAATGCAATGTCTGAGGCATGCAAATATTATTTGAGGACGCCATTGGGATGTTCATTTACCATGTCGCGGTGTTCTGCTATTAAACAGCTGCAAAGTAGACGGCAGCAGAACTGCACACAATCGAAACCTCCCGCGATTCGTTTTGTCTAATTGTCTGTGTGCGGCTCTCCTTGGCTGAAGCTGTGATCACACTGTGGCGTCGCGCATGCGTCTGTTTCCTGACACAATCATCCATTTTGAATGCGTGCTGACGCTTATGTATGGACACACCTTAAGTTCAGAGGAGCCAATCAGCGCATCGTTATCCCCGACATGCCCTGCTCAGGGAAGGTCTCGAGTGAGTCAAATATTATACACACAAAGTCACGCTGCCGCGGTCCTCTGCATTACATCTGTTCGTGCACGCAAAGACTACAACCGTTAATTTTAACAAGCGATCGCGGTAATGCGCAGATTATAGTCCACAAATATAAAATGTATAACGTAAAATCAATTTATAAATTATTTTATACAATTTGCCGAGGGTCCGGACAGAGGAGGTCCGGACAGAGGAGGTCGGCGGTCCGGACAGAGGAGGTCGGCGGTCCGGTCGTGGATCGCGGTCCGCCAGTTGAGGAAGAGGGGCTTAGATCAACCGTGAAGAGGAAACATTCAAGTTCCAGTGCTGTTGTACGGCATACCATTGTCATGGTAACATTTGTCCAATCAAATTGCTGGATCGGAAGTAACTGTTGGAAATGAAAAATACAGAAATAAGCACGTGAGGTTTATTTGTACCCCTTTCAAAATCCGACATGTCGCCTGTACACGACCTCAAAGACATAAAACAAATATACGAGCTAGATGCATTGAAAAAAATGTTCTGTTGAATTTACTCAATTTGGTTGCACCGAATATAAAAACACATTTTAAAGTAGCGATATAGTCTATGAAAAGTTTACTTTTAAAAATTGTCTGTTCGAGATGTATTTTTTTGCAAACACTTAACAAAATAAAGTTGAAAAAAAATCATCTGGATTCAGATACATTTTTGAAAGTAGATATACTGTATAGCACAAGTGTCAAAGTCGAGGCCCAGGGTCCAGATGTGGCCCGCCACATCATTTTAAGTGGATGGCAAAAGCAAATCAAAGATGACAAAGATTCCATGATAGTGGCTAAAATGTGAACCAAAATCTCACATTTTCATATGTAATAAATCGGTGATATATAGTACGCATGTTCTTGTTACTAATGCCCTCATTATAGTTACTTAAACAATAGATGAATAAAACGTTATTCTTGACTTCTTTATGTAGTTTTAGTCATCACGGCCCTCCAAGGGAAACAGTAACAAAAATGTGGCCCACGCGAAAAATGAGTTTGACACCCTTGCTGTAGAGTCTACTTGAAAAATGTGTCTGTTTCCACATGATTTATTTTTTTTAGTGGCCAACTCCTTGACGAAATAAAATGGAATCATTGAACAAAGACTTTGTTCAGTTAAATCTGCCTTTAATTCGTAACCATCTTTCAGGTTGTGTATTGTTTGAGCAACAGTGCAGTTAACAGCAACACAGTATTCCAATTCATCAGTGTTCATGTACTCTCCAAAGTTTTGCTGTTGAATTTATCCCATTTTATTTCTTTAAGTGGTTGCACAAAATAAAAAGATTTGAATCTCGATAATTTTTTAAGTAATAAAAAAGTAATGAGTCTGGATCCAAATGTTTTTTTTTTGTGCCACCACTTAATACAATAAAATGGAGCTAATTAAACACTGTACTGTGTACACTCGAGTATTTGAAATGATTTTCCTGCTTCTTAGCAGGAAGATGGGCCTGTAACATGTGTTATTAGCAGTAAGCCTGTCCAAAGTTCTCAGATGAGTGAAACCATCCTTGAAATGGTGACAAGCCCCTCATAGAAAATGAATGATGTTAGCCGAAAGAAAAACAATCAGCGGCGCGTCACCGCAAAGCAGCTACTACTGCGATGAGAGATAAATCAGCCCCGAGCTATTGTTTTTTCGAGCTCCTATTTGGAGTCGGAGGCCACTTTCCTGTGCACGGCACTCTGTAAATCACTTCGCGCATCAAAGAGCTCCAGTGTGCCGGCCCTCCCCAACACCCCCGTTCAACAATAGGCGGGTTGTGCCTACATGCGAACATGACAAGGATGCAGACCCGCATAAGGTCTTCCTCTCCTGAAGTGAGGAAAGGTGTAGCAAAAGATTTATGACGAGACCCGGAATAGCGACAGGAAAGAAAGAAAAAAATAATTTCGGTGGCAAATGCAAAGAGATTAATGGGCCAGTTGTTTTGAATTGTACCTGGTCATGTGGAACTCCTTTGTTTACCCTATGCCAAAACAGAATTTTGATTAGTGTCCAAAAAAGGTCTTAAAACACCTTAAATCCGCCCATGTTTGTTGGCATGGGCAATTAAAGTACTTCTGATTGATTCATTTGGTCTAATTCCCCATACAAGGCCTGGAATTAACCAAAAATGGCGACTTTAAAAGAAAATGGCCAACTTCCTGTGCAAATTTGGGCATGGATGTTTCGTGCACCCTGTTATCAATTTTGTGCTGACTGATGAAACTGGTGCCAGCGGCTAATTTCTCTGAACTTTTAGAAGAACCTCCAAAATAATCATGAAATGTTGACGCTAGTCACTATAGGCAGTGCATGTCTCCATAAAGAATGTGTTCCCTGCTGCTGATTGAGGCTAATTTGGCAAATTCCCTCGTAAAAGTTTGTCAAAGTTTAAACCCTGGGATCTGCCCTCAGTGGCGGCTTACTTCATGTTCTCTTTCAGTAATAGGTCCTTGTAGCTTTTTCATGTCGCGTGATGATTGACATTTCCACCCACTTTTGCGACAATATGGGAAAGGGGCACCAGGGACTAATTGTTCTTAATTTCAGAAATCTTTCTTCCTTAACTCGGAGAATCCTTGAAATATTCATCAAACATCGAAGCCATGCGATGCTGGCGTGGCAATTTTTTTTTCTTCTGACAATTCAGCATCATTCAGCTGTGTCAAACTTATAGCCCGCGGGCCGGAAACGGCCCCCAAGGAGGTTCAATCAGGCCCGCGGGAACATTTAAAAGTGAAAATATGTATAAAAAACACAGGATGAATAATTTTTAATAAGATGCAATTCATTGAGTATCCGCTCGGGGACACGCTGCTTTGATCAGAGTAGAAGACAACAGCAATCTCAGTCTGTCACTGAGAGAGACCAACACAGCAGATGCTATCAAGGACATGTGAATACTTTATTCTTTTCACATTTAATAGCACTCTCCTTAGTATGTAAAATGTAGGCATGGATTAAATTGAGATTTTATATGTGTATGTTTAAATGTTTGAAAAATTCCTTTCTTTATAAATCTTGTTTTATCTTCAAGTGCATTACTATATTTTTTAATACCAAATACTTAAGGTTTTGTGCCTTGTTACAATCAACGGGATCAGTTGCAAGGCATATAGCTGGATGTGAATGATAAAAGTAAATTGCACATTTGTCTAAGGAAATCGAAGGTGCATCATGAAAGGTTTTGTAAAAGATATGTTCATTCAATTTCAAAATCTTCCTCATGTTCTTGTGCTTCTTTAGACCAAAACAAAGGAAAGACGTTTTGGTTACTTACAGCAGAGTGGTATAATGTTAATGGTCCGGCCCACTTGACATCTACCTGTTTCCAACTGACCCGTTTGGGCGAATTCCCTCATAGTTTGTCACCGTAAAAGCCCTGGAGTTCACCCAAAAAGGGTGCTTTAAACCAAAATAAGTGATTTTCTGTTTGTTTTCAGGCATGGGTTCTTGACACTTTTTTTGTGCATACTGCTGTGATTAACTCCTTTAACCACACGTACCTACTTCGTCCCCCACCTCAGGAATTTGTATGCTTCAAACCAAAATGGCAGACTTCCTGTACAATTTCTAACATGAGTCTTTGAGACTTGTTCGTATGGACCGTTTTAAAATCCATCCATTTTCTGTTCCGCTTTCTCCTCACAAGTGCCGCGGGGGGTGCTGGAGCCTATCCCAGCCGTCTTCGGGCAGTAGGCGGGGGACACTCTGAACCGGTTGCGAGCCAATCGCAGGGCACACACAGACGAAAAACCATCCGCGCTCACACTCACACCTAGGGTCAATTTGGAGAGCCCAATCAACCTGCCATGCATGTTTCTGGAAATAGGGAGGAAACCGGAGGACCCAGAAAAAAAACGCATGGCAGGTGAGATTTTGGAAAGTTATCCCCGGACCTGCGTATGTTTTTGGAATGTGGGAGGAAATCAGAGTCCCCAGAGAAAATCCACACAGGCATGGGGAGAAATGCAAACTCCACACGGGGAGGTCAGAACCATAATTGAACTTTGCACCTCTGCACCGGGCGGCCCGGTAGTCCAGTGGTTAGCACGGCGGCTTCACAGTGCAGAGGTACCGGGTTCGATTCCAGCTCCGGCCTCCCTGTGTGGAGTTTGCATGTTCTCCCCGGGCCTGCGTGGGTTTTCTCCGGGTGCTCCGGTTTCCTCCCACATCCCAAAAATATGCATGGCAGGCTGATTGAACACTCTAAAATTGTCCCTAGGTGTGAGTGTGAGCGTGGATGGTTGTTCGTCTATGTGTGCCCTGCGATTGGCTGGCAACCGATTCAGGGTGTCCCCCGCCTACTGCCCGGAGACGGCTGGGATGGGCTCCATCACCCCCCGCGACCCTAGTGAGGATCAAGCGGTACGGAAGATGAATGAATGAATGAATGAATGAATGAATGAATGAATGAATGAATGAATGGATGACCTCTGCACCGTAAGGCGCTAACCACTGGCCCACCGGGCTACTGTTTGCAATTTCTTAAATTATATATACTGTATATTCCCAGGCTATGCAAGCTGACCAAACCTGGTAAATTGCGGGAATAATAACAAACACTCTGTGATTCATCCTATTTTTTGCCACTGCTGTTATGTGATTGGGTGGAGCATATTGTCACACCTATTATTTTTTCATCCTTGGAGACTCTGTAAAGGAAACGCGCGGTCGTCCCCCCACAAACACACGGCGCTGAGTCACTTTGTCAGCCGTTAAAAGCTGCCAATTTGTCTTCACCTATTTGTCGTGCTGACGTCAAACCAGGATTTACGTGCCTCCGTCGGGCTGGCCCCGTGTGTCTTGCGGGCTCCAAAAAACCATGCGAACAGGAAGGCGCGAGGCCAGACAACCGAGTGCCACCTACCTTCTGCACGAGAGCGTGCGGCGCTGAGATTCAAGGCCAATAACGTGCCCATGGCTCACATCCTCTGTGGAAGCAAGGGCTTGATATGTCCGAGCGGAAACAGGCCGCGGCTCTATGAGGGCGGCACCGACACCATTGTGTGCTCGATGAATACCAAAGGCCCTTTTACACCAACACAGTCGCATTTTTACTCTTTTGGTGACAAAAATAGCGAGCATCTATTGCCACATGTCGACATACATTTTTTTGTGAGGCCGTATCCATCTGGAGTTCTTGAGGAAGGGTTGAATATCTTGTCGTGTAGTGGTCTCAACCTGGGGTCAGACAATTTTGGATCAGGATAAGTGCTTACAAATATGGATGAATGGAAAGTACAGGCCAAAGATGTAACAATGATAAATACAATAAAATATGCTAAATACTTCATTAGTGGGGCCAAAGCAGCAAGCGCAATAAAGGGAGGGAGGGTGAAAGGAGCCTTGTCGCCCTGGGCGACCAGCGAAGCAATGCTGCAACAAAGATCCGCCTGGGGGGTGTTGGGGGAGCAGGATCTTCATCGCTCAGGAAGCAGCCACCCCTGACGCATCAAAACCTGTCAGATGGAGAAGAGGGAGACTGCAAGATCACGGCAAATGTTGCGGGCAAACTTCTCGTCGCCTGCTGATGTCTTTTTCATTATCCCGCGAGGGGGGAAGTAGAATGAGGGTCCGATCCAGTTGACTGCCCTCCAACCCCCCCCCCCCCCCCCCCCCCAGGCCCCCTCAAATCGGCCTGAAATGTGTTGCGGCAATGGAGGATAATGTCATAATCCACTGAAATGTATTTTAATATGGAGGAGTTCTACAACATTGGTGTCAAAGTCAAGGCCCGGGGGCCAGATTTGGCCCGTCACATCATTTTATGTGGCCCGCGAAAGCAAATCAAACATGGCAACTTCCATAGCGCTTGCTAAAATATGTACCAAAAATTCTCATATGTAATAAATAAGAACGATATGGTAAGTGTTTTCTTGTTGCCGAAATCCTCATTAGTGTAACTTAATCGTTATTCTTAACTACTTTATATGATGTCAGTCATAATGGGCCTCCAAGGGAAACGGTAAATAAAATTTGGCCCGCGACAAAAATGGGTTTGACACCGCTGTTCTCCAAGGCCTTACTATCTACATCCACATGAATCTGCAAAAACAACAGACACCGCTGTGTTATGCTTGCTAGGCCATTAGTTGGCAATGTCACTTACAGAATCATAATTTAATTGCCCCACGGGGATAAAGAACGTTTTTTGAATCAGAATATGAATAATAACATTTGGAATGCCCTTGGTTGACCTATTTAAACGTTTAAATTTTCTTGTCATATAAGTTTGCATTGACAAGGAAAAAAAAAGTTTTGTTTTTTTTTTTTTACAAAATATACATTCAAATACATAAACATTTAAATTGTTGACGCAAGCTTTTTTGCCCAAATTAACCCTTTTAGGGACAGCGGTTACGACAGTGGTCCGCTTATTATGTTATTGGGTTACAGCAGGGGTCACCAAACTACGGCCCGCGGGCCGAATCCGGCCCGCATCCACATTTGGTCCGGCCCCTCTGAACAATACCAGAGAGTCTTTTGATTTATTTTTCATCTATGTATATTTGTATTTTATCATAACATTTGGCTTTTGCAATAGAATATTCCTGAGTTATGAACTATTTTCATGATTGACTATTAGTTAGTAACAATTTCATAAACACATACAACGTGACATTTGTTCCATCCTTCTGCAGTCTGTGCCGTTATCTGGCAACCCCAGAAAAAAAATCCTAAACCCGTCCCTCTCAACGAGAACGTAATCATGGCGAAAAGGTGAGGTAAGAGAAAAAAAAAATATTCAGAATACAGGGAATTTAACACAAAATGGAGAAACATTTTTTTTTCACTTCAAAGAAAAGATTGTCTGTCTCATGTGTCGGTGGCGGTATTCAAAGAATACAATCTGCGGAGACACTATGAATCCTGTCACAACAACAAGTACGATTTTTTGCATGGGAAAATGAGAGCAGACAAACTGTCAATGCTAAAAAGAGGAACGTTAGCTCAGCAAAATACATTTGTACGCCAAGCTCAGCTGAACCAGCCATCTGTTCGGGCTAGCTTTCGGTTTGCTCAACTGATAGCAAGCAGCGGTAAGGAGAGTTTGTCAAGAAATGCATGAATGCTGTCGCGGAGGTGGTATGTCCCGAGAAGAAAGACATCTTTAATACCGCGAGTGTAACAAAAAAAGTTATTTGACTTTGTGTGGGTTTCTGGGAAAAAATAAATTTTTACGTCTAGGTACTCTTGCAGTCACACTTTTGCTGTTACAAACTGACCCCAGGCCCCCCATCAGAGAAGCGAAAAGTTATGTGGCCCTCACAAGAAAAAGTTTGGGGACCACTGGGTTACAGGGTGCATGAAAGGGTTAAACATTGCCTGTGGAAACGAGTCATGGAAAACAAAAAGCTAGTGCTGTAACGACAATTAAAAAATATCACTTGAAGAAGCGGAAGTTATTACACTACTCTGTGTGTGTATATGGCACATGGACCACCGCCATTGTGTCAACAACTTCTAAGAGCAATCAAACAGTTGTGAATGCTGAAAGCTAACACTAAACTGCGCATCGAACAAAATTCAACGCAGGTCTGTTCAGCTTTTAACTTTGACTTGCTACCATGGTGGCAGATGTGTTACATTGCAAAGGAAAATTTAGTATTTATGTGTTGGATGATTGGCTTTAAGAGGCGTGGCCTCGTGAATTACATCAGGGCCTGGACTCGAATGTGTGCATTGTGCCCTCACTGTGTATTTTATTGTTTGTCACGTCCAATAAACAGCTGAAAGTGCATCGGAGGCTGTGGCTCTCCTTGCCCGCATTCAAGGGCATCACAGTCCCCTGATTGTTCCATTTGCTTTAAACTACACGCAGGCGGGAGTATATCTAATACTGTCATGGTGTCTATCAAAAGTGAGCATGATTATTTTTCTTGAGGCACACTTTTGAATGCAAAGAGCTTATGCGAGGATGAAGAGAAGGGAGGAGAAGAGAATGCTCATCCCCGACTGTGAGTTCATCCATCATTGGAATCAGCATGTGCTGTAATTACTGTGTCAAATAGATGAGACGATATGTTTGGTGTGCCTACCCTGCTATGTCTTTAAGCCGTTGGTGCAAGCTGATATTTTGTGTGTGTGTGTGTGTGTGTGTGTGTGTGTGTGTGTGTGTGTGTGTGTGTGGCTGCTCTCCCGTGAATCTTCATAATCATGCCCCCACACACACAGCACATGCACTCTCATCTGTCATCCATAGGCGCAGCCCTGTCAAGTGGTGCTGTCATGCATCGCCACCATCGGGCCATCATGAGAGGACATCTTCCGGGCTCACGTGATTTAGTGGTAACCCTCAGTAAGGATATATTTTATTTTATTTTTTTAAAGGAAACATGTCTTTTTATTGCTTAATCTGGAGGGAGGAAACAGCTATCCATACTTGAATTGAGTATTCAAACTCCCAATTTAAAAGCTGTGATGCAAATATGCTAACCAGTCCACCCAAGGCCCAAGATTTTCATTCATCAATCCGTTTTTGAAAAGTATGAAAAACTAATTACGCACTATTGATATCAAAACAATCAAACAATTATGTGTACTTGTCAAATATGTAATGTATTTCGTGTAATTTTTTTCAATTTGACATTTGTGAAAAGTGCCCCAAAAAGTGAACCACTTTAAAAAAATTTAATTAACAGGTAAAAACTAATGCTCAATCTTAATTTTAATAAGCACTTGCTACTGTTACCATCATTAAGCAACTTAGTTACTTTACTGATGACTTTAACTTAAGTTACTGATTACTCGATTTTAAAAGACATGACTTTCTTAGTTATATTCAACGAATGCCGACAACCCGCTTAACATGGGATTGACAACCAGTTTCGCCAATGCTAAATTGAAATTACATCTAAAGCAGTGATGTTTTCTTTTCAAGTGTTGTCAGAAGTAGCCGTTTACGCCACTGCCACTTGATATTGAATGCTAAGTACCTGTTAGTGTAGCTTTATTTGACCTTATTGTGATCGTTATTGATAACAATACAGGAATAAATTGTGACTTTGCAAAGTAACTGTTGTCAGATTACTTCATTGAGATAAGTAATTTGTTAAAATGAGTAGTTTCGGTAAAAACAAAAAAGCATAACCCAAACACTTCATCACCCAAAAAACATGAGTGTAAAGCAATACTTTCAAACACATTACCGACATCACTTTTAAGAACCTATTTGTTGTGAATCACAGACGCACTAAAACTTTTAACAACTTTTAACCACGCACGTGTACAACGATGATAGTTAAAGAGTCAAACGTCAAACTTATAAAATACTTGACTGTAATCTAGTTATCCAGTGGCAACTCGCCACTGGCCTTTTACATCGGAGCTTTGAGATTTCGTGTAAATTTATGATCCCAGATAAATCTATTGTCACACTTCGAATTCTATGACATCTCAACGCCACTCGACTTTTGTGGTTCCCCCTGTGGACTTTACTTTCAAACAATCAGTTAGTACGTCTGCACATTCTTGAATGCGCAACAGTAATTGGAGGCCAGGATCGGTTATTCCCGCACGTTTGTGTCCTCCCGCTCGAGAAGTTATCTGAAAAATGGGGATAACTCCCTGGGGTCACCGTATGGCTATGGGAGAATCGCCAATGTGCGAGCGGCGGAGCACAAAAAGAGGAGGTGAAAATAGCGTTAGCTTCCCTACTGCTCCGTGCGGCAATCGGTGAACCAGTGCGAGGTGGAAGGAAGTGAGAGGATGTTGGTGGTTTCTCTTCACATGGACGCCCGCTTTGATCTGCAGAGGAAATTGCTCATTTCATTGGCCTAGTTTGAAGTACAATTTGCCAAGAACATCCTGAATAGCCCCTCCGTGAGTCGTCACCTTACCGTGGTGGAGGGGTTTGTGTGTCCCAATGATCCTAGAAGCTAAGTTGTCTGGGGCTTTATGCCCCTGGCAGGGTCACCCATGGCAAACAGGTTCTAGGTGAGGGGCCAGACAAAGCACGGCTCAAAGACCCCTTATGATGAGCAAAATATATGGACCAAGGTTTCCCTTGCCCGGACGCGGGTCACCGGGGCCCCCCTCTGGAGCCAGGCCTGGAGGTGGGGCTCGTTGGCAAGCGCCTGGTGGCCGGGCCTACACCCATGGGGCCCGGCCGGGCACAGCCCGAAGAGGCAACGTGGGTCCCCCTTCCCATGGGCTCACCACCCATGAGAGGGGCCAAAGGGGTCGGGTGCAATGTGAGCTGGGCGGCAGCCAAAGGCGGGGACCCTGGCGGTCCGATCCCCGGCTGCAGAAGCTAGCTCTTGGGACATGGAATGTCACCTCTCTGGCAGGGAAGGAGCCCGAGCTGGTGTGTGAGGCAGAGAATTTCCGACTGGATATAGTCGGACTTGCCTCCACACACAGCCTGGGTTCTGGTACCAGTTCTCTCGAGAGGGGTTGGACTCTCTTCCACTCTGGAGTTGCTCACGGTGAGAGGCGCAGAGCAGGTGTGGGCATACTCATTGCCCCCCGGCTCAGTGCCTGTACATTGGGGTTCACACCGGTAGACGAGAGGGTTGCCTGCCTCCGCGTGCGGTTGGGGGTACGGGTCCTGACTGTTGTTTGTGCATATGCACCAAACAGCAGCTCAGCATACCCACCCTTTTTGGAGTCCTTGGAGGGTGTGCTGGAGAGTACTCCTGCTGGGGGCTCCCTTGTTCTGCTGGGGGACTTCAATGCTCACGTGGGCAATGACGGTGAGACCTGGAGGGGCGTGATTGGGAGGAACGGCCCCCCCGATCTGAACCCGAGTGGTGTTTTGTTATTGGACTTCTGTGCTCGTCACGGCTTGTCCATAACGAACACCTTGTTCAAACATAAGGGTGTCCATATGTGCACTTGGCACCAGGACACCCTAGGTCGCAGTTCGATGATCGACTATGTTGTTGTATCATCGGATTTGCGGCCGCATGTTCTGGACACTCAGGTGAAGAGAGGGTCGGAGCTGTCAACTGATCACCACCTGGTGGTGAGTAGGCTCCGATGGTTGGGGAAGATGCCGGTCCGTCCTGGCAGACCCAAACGTATAGTGAGGGTTTGTTGGGAGCGTCTGGCGGAATCCCCTGTCAGAAGGAGTTTCAACTCCCACCTCCGACAGAGCTTTTCCCATGTTCCGGGGGAGGCGGGGGACATTGAGCCCGAGTGGACCGTGTTCCGTGCCTCTATTGTTGAGGCGGCCAATCTGAGTTGTGGCCGTAAGGTGGTTGGTGCCTGTCGTGGCGGCAACCCCCGTACTCGCTGGTGGACACCAGCAGTAAGGGATGCCGTCAAGCTGAAGAAGGAGTCCTATCAAGCCTTTATGGCCTGTGGGACCCCAGAGGCAGCTGACGGGTATCGATTGGCCAAGCGGGCCGCGGCTTCGGTGGTCGCCGAGGCAAAAACCCGAGCGTGGGAAAAGTTCGGTGAGGCCATGGAAGCCGACTTCCGGACGGCTTCGAGGAAATTCTGGTCCACCATCCGACGTCTCAGGAGGGGGAAGCAGTGCACCACTAACACTGTGTACAGTGGGGATGGGGCGCTGCTGACTTCGACTCGGGACGTTGTGAACCGGTGGGCAGAGTACTTCGAAGACCTCCTCAACTCCACCAACACGTCTTCCTTGGAGGAAGCAGAGCCCGGGGACTCTGAGGTGGGCTCTCCTATCTCTGTGGTTGAAGTCACCGATGTGGTTAAAAAGCTCCTCGGTGGCAAGGCCCCAGGGGTGGATGAGATCCGCCCGGAGTTCCTCAAGGCTCTGGATGTTGTGGGGCTGTCCTGGTTGACACGCCTCTGCAACATCGCGTGGACAACAGGGAGAGTGCCTCTGGATTGGCAGACCGGGGTGGTAGTCCCTCTTTTTAAAAAGGGGGACCGGAGGGTGTGTTCCAACTACAGAGGGATCACACTCCTCAGCCTCCCTGGTAAGGTCTATTCAGGGGTGCTGGAGAGGAGGGTCCGTCAGGAAGTCGAGCCTCAGATTGAGGAGGAGCAGTGTGGTTTTCGTCCCGGCCGTGGAACAGTGGACCAGCTCTACACCCTTAGCAGGGTCCTTGAGGGTATGTGGGAATTCGCCCAACCAGTCTACATGTGTTTTGTGGACTTGGAGAAGGCGTTTGACCGTGTCCCTCGGGGAGTTCTGTGGGGGGTGCTTCGTGGTTATGGGGTACCGAACCCCCTGATACGGGCTGTTCGGTCACTATACCACCGATGTCAGAGTTTGGTTTGCATTGCCGGCAGTAAGTCGGAATCGTTTCCAGTGGAGGTAGGACTCCGCCAAGGCAGCCCTTTGTCGCCGATTCTGTTCATAACCTTTATGGACAGAATTTCTAGGCGCAGCCGAAGCGTTGAGGGGGTCCGTTTTGGGGGCCTCAGCATTTCATCCCTGCTTTTTGCAGATGATGTGGTGCTGTTGGCTCCTTCAAACGGGGCTCTCCAACTCTCACTGGAGCGTTTCGCAGCCGAGTGTGAAGCGGTTGCGATGAAAATCAGCACCTCCAAATCTGAAACCATGGTCCTCAGTCGGAAAAGGGTGGAGTGCCCCCTCCGGGTCGGGGAGGAGATCTTACCCCAAGTGGAGGAGTTCAAGTATCTTGGGGTCTTGTTCACGAGTGGGGGTAGGAGGGAGCGGGAGATCGACAGGCGGATCGGTGCAGCGTCTGCTGTGATGCGGACGTTGTATCGGTCTGTCGTGGTGAAGAAGGAGCTGAGCCAAAAGGCGAAGCTCTCAATTTACCGGTCGATCTACGTCCCAACCCTCACCTATGGTCACGAGCTATGGGTCGTGACCGAAAGAACGAGATCCCGGATACAAGCGGCTGAAATGAGTTTTCTCCGCAGGGTGTCCGGGCTCTCCCTTAGAGATAAGGTGAGAAGCTCAGTCATCCGGGAGGGGCTCAGAGTCGAGCCGCTTCTCCTCCACATCGAGAGGAGCCAGATGAGGTGGCTTGGGCATCTGATTCGGATGCCTCCTGAGCGCCTCCCCGGTGAGGTGTTCCGGTCATGTCCCACCGGGAGGAGACCCAGTGGAAGACCCAGGACACGCTGGAGAGACTATGTCACCCAGCTGGCCTGGGAACGACTCGGGATCCCCCGGGGAGAGCTGGAAGAAGTAGCTAGGGAGAGGGAAGTCTGGGCTTCCCTGCTAAAGCTGTTGCCCCCGCGACCCGGCCCCGGATAAGCGGTAGATGATGGATAGATGGATGGATGGCATCCTGAATAGGCTACAGAAACACCTAAAAATATATTTTAAAATGTGTGCCTTTCAGAGTTATTGAGTTAATTCTAAACTAAAATGTTACCTTATGCATCCACTTCACAGTTAAAAAAGCAACGTAAATTAAAAACACAGATCTTGTCAGACTTGAGATGCTTTGGGATAAATACATCATCATGAACCTTGTGTGAGGTACCATTTGAAATCAGAGAACACTCTACTTGGGCTACGCGTGTTCAGAAATGCCTGGAATACTGTTAAACATTAAGTTAAACAAAGAAGTACCAAGAACTAAACTGAGGCTCAAAGGGGATAGAGCCTTTTCTGTTGCTGGTCCCTCTCACTGGAATGAACAATGAACATTCGACAAGCCTCCTCGCTGCCCATCTTCAAAACCCTCCTCAAAACTCACTTGTATTATTTGGCATTCGACTGAGCATGACTTTGATTTGTTCTTGGTTTTCTACCGCCTTTATTACCGATTTGTCTTACTGTTTATTGTGCATGTTAAATTGCTCCATGTACAGCACTTTGTATGCAGCGATGGCTGTTTGAAAGTGCTCTATAAATATTGTTGACTTGACTTGACTTGAAACATGAAAGTGTGTGATTGATTTCTATTCTTGCAAATGGCAACTCAACAATTAAAAAGGAAAGACAAGCGATGACACAATACTGTACATTCAAAACTGTCTGTATAGTCTATTTAAGTGTGAATTTATCAGCCAATTGGGTTTCAGCTCCTTCGTGTTGCCAGGTAAGAAGAACTCTGCCTGGACAATGTTCAGCAGCACAGGCTGAGCCTATTTTAAAATAAATGGCAATTTAACGCGCCAACTTTTTGACAAATAAAATGTAGTCATTCCAGGGCTGCGCCACAAAATCAACATGGTCAAGGCTGCGCCACAAAATCAACATGGTCACATTCTTCTGCCGAATCCTGAGAGTAGGTACTAGTAGTCAAACCTAACTAGCAACATCTGTAGCTAGCAGAGCAAGCTAACCTTTGTTGATCCAAAATCAATCAATCAATTAAACTTTATTTATTTGGCACTTTTCAGACATAAAAATGCAACTCAAAATGAAGTACAATGCTTTAAAACATACTGTAGGTGTAAAACTCAGGTCCTGGAAGGCCGCTGTCCTGCATGTTTTCCAAGTCTCCCTGTTACAACACACCTGATTCAAATGAACAGGTTCAATGTCAGGCTTCCGCAGAGCTTGCTGATGAGCTGATCATTTGAATCCGGTGTGTTCCAACAGGGAGTCCTGATTTTGACACCACTGCTTTAAAACATTTAAAACGTGCAACATTCCAAAAAAACAAACAAACATATACTATATATGGGTAGAGTGACATAGTGCATTGTATACACTTCATCATCAAATCAGTCTGTTCAGTCTGTCAAGTGGGTTGGCTGCAGGTATTGTGCTGATACTGTGTCGCTGACCACTGCCACCTGCTGGACCTTCAAAATCCCTACAGCCAACACAGTGTGTCATTGTGTCGACACGCCTCATGGGGCGTGTGTCATTGTGTCGACACACCTCGTGACACACTGTGCTGAAAAACTGTGTAGGGGGCAGCACGCTTTATGAGGCCTCATGAGGCGTGTCGACACAATGACACAATGAAAGACAAGCGATGACACAATACTGTACATTCAACACTCTCTGTAGAGTCTATTTAAGTGTGAATTTATCAGCCAATTGGGTTTCAGCTCCTTCGTGTTGCCAGGTAAGAAGAACTCTACCTGGACAATGTTCAGCAGCACAGGCCCTCTCAATCAACTGGAGTATGACGTACTGTACAAACGTTCATCAATCACTTCTCATATAATAATAACCTATTATATGACAGCCGACACGACGCTCGAAGGCAGACGGACACATTCTTATCCTTATAATCAGTCTGTTTTCCGTATTGCCCAAACATATATTTTTATTCAAGCGAGGGTGAGGTCTGGCTTCTTTCAGCAGTCGTCATCATGTCGCCAGACGCACTTCCTTATAAACACTGTGCGGGCTTTCGCTGCGTCAACGCCCCCTGCACTGAGTGGCGCAGCCTGGACTGTGTCGACGCAGCCGATGCAGTCTAGACTGCGCCGGTGCAGTTCACGTGTCAATCACATGATGTAATGAAGCAGCACATGCACCGACACGTGGATTGCTCTGTGAGCCCGACGCATTGGTCAACGCATCGGTGTCGCTGGACCCATCACTAACATATAGCTGTTGTTTTATTTTTTAACCCACAATGACTGTAAAAAAGAAAAAGTTGTTGTTCTTAACAAGAAAACAGAATTACATCAAGACCAAGTGGATTGTCTACGATAGTGTCCATGGCATCAGAAATGTATTCTTGTTGGAACTAACGCTTAGAAAAATGACTACTTGTCACTTTGAATAGTCCGAGAGAAGAACCTCAAGGATGGATATTAACTCCCAGTAATGTACATATTTGGTAAGTTGAATGTGTTTTTATAAAGTGCTCTATCGTAGCTTTGCGTTTTGTGTCGGGGTACTTCTCTAAGATGATATTGTGTGCCTATATGTTAAGTATTTGAACCCATTATAATGGCACCATATTTAAATGTTGAATATTGTCAATAATTACATGAAAAATTGTCTATGATGCTTGAAACATACTGATTTCATGTTTTTTACCTACTCTTAGTTTCTTTAAAGTTGGTTGTTTTGTGACTACATAACAAAGCCCATTGATTTTAAGTGACTGACACAAGATGACTGACAGGCCTCATAAAGACATAAATAATGGGGCTGAGCAAATTGACTGATTTTTGGAAAATAATTTAATGGAATAGTAGTACTGGTAGCGTGGTAATACATATGATAATTTTGTTGTTGGGTGAGTTTGTAGCTACAATTTCCTTAATATCAACAGCCAAATCAACAAATCTTCTGTTTAACATTTAACTGGGAAAAGGAGAACAATGATACAGGATGACACAGGAGCATCACTGCTGCTTGCAGTCAATTTGTTCTCTAATGCAGCTAATTAGCAATCAGTTCCACGCTATCAACCAAATTTATCGATTAGTATGTTTGTCCATACTGCTCTTGTAATCTTCCAACTTGAGGGTGCAAATGATATTGACTCGCTTTCAATGAGCGCATAGCAGCCAGCTGCTGCCTGACGCCACTGACATGTCCTTGAGCAAATGACAAAAAGGGGCATGATTAAGATTCTACTCTTGTCCTCATTTGTGAGCAGCTGAGAGCACCACAGACCCTGATAACGCACAATGTTGGCAGAATCAATTGACGGCGAGCATGAGATGCAGCAGTAAACCGTCGTCAGGCAACCCGAACCCTGTTTTCCGGCCTCCTTCTTTTCCTCTCAGGGGCGATTGGGGAAATGTAACATTCAGTGCCATATGTTGGCAGGTTGTTTGGGAATAGCGAGGCGGCCATATCGTGACATGCTGTAGTGTTCATTTGCCAGTTAATTAACATGGCGACATCAGGTTGAGGAGCCAAGCGCAGACGCCGTGTTGGTGAAATGCTCTTGTGGAAGTAACGTGGAAGATTGATCCAATTAATTCGAACTGTCCTTAAGAGTAGCTAAAGCCTTGCATTTTTGACATCAATAAGAATATTCTGCTTCTTTCCAATCATTAAAAACCATTCAAACATTCATATGGATTTGAATGATGTCATTTTGTATTGATAAGATATCCTTTATTTGTACCACACTGGGGAAATTGTACTTTCATGAAAAGAACAAGAAAAGATAAATATTTTTTTTTAATTTTCAGAGTTGCGAGGTCAACTTCTAGCAGGAGCCAAATTGTCGCCACAGACGCTGAGCACGGTGTGTATAAGTGTGTATATATATATTTGTATAGAACCTGCGTGTGTATGTGCGTGTGTGTGTGTGTATATGTGTGCGTGTGTGTGTGTGTGTGTGAATGTGTGTGTGCATGGTCCAAAAAGCCCCAGGGACGTTTATAGAGGGCAGTTTTCTGACTGACTGGCACACTTCTCTTAATCAGCATAAGACTAGCAAAGGTAATTTAGAGACACCTTTGCCGTTGACAAGAATTTAATTGTGTTTTGATTCTCTCATTAGCCTAATCTCAAGCGGGCCTCGTTATTGTGTAATTTTCCCGCTTTGACACGAGATCTTGTTCAGGGCGATGACAGCGGTTGTGGGGATACAGTGAAAAGGGGCGGAGGCAAAGGGGCAGCATTTTGGTGAGGGGGGTGTTTTACTGTGACAGCTTTTGAAGTGAAGTGATTTGGTTGGCGAGTCACACACCCCAACACACACGCTTCCAGCTACCTCTGATGGGAGGATTGCCACCCCTTGCAGCCCCCTCACGTCAGCTAAGTGTGTGTGTGTGTGTGTGTGTGTGTGTGTGTGTGTGTGTGTGTGTGCGTTTGTGTTCATGACATATCGGGACAATTTTATGATAACACACCTTCACAATGAGGACCTGTGGAAAAATGAGGACATTTTTCGCGTCCTCATATTTCCACGCAGTCTACACTGCTCTAGAGCTCACGAGGATACTCCCACACCAAAAATAAGTGATGTCCTGAAAGAGGACAATTTTCAGAAATTGTGTGTTTAAGTGTGTTTAAATTTCGACTCACTTTTCATTTGGAAAACTAGTGGCCAACTTCGGTACTTAACACACTTTTAACACACTTTCAGTGACGTCATTGTGCAGGACCTCAAATGTCATCTTTTTCGGACTGACTCACACATTTTCCCCGCCCTCGTCCTGATAAGTCACATCAATTAGCAGTCATACAAAATCCAACATGTGAAGCAGCCAGACAATCCTACTCTCAAACACGACCACGCGTGGATGACCATCGGGTAAGCAATTCCTTTTCGTTTATCTTACCGTAACATAGAAGTTGTTCAATATAACCGTGTTTAATAGTGCCCACCAAAGGTAATATCATTCAATACGACAGCTAGCTAGCTAGCTCGATCGTTAGCATGCTAATAAGCTTCCAGTAAAAGTAATGTGGACATGTCCTGCAGGCAAGGTTCTGGAAAACTTTTCTAAATCTTTAACAGCACAGTCTGTGGAACTTGGTTTTGGTGCCATATGTTTATTTCAGTGCAGTATTTGTTTTATTCGATTGCAGTTAATTTAAATTAGTTAGTACAGGTAGCCTAATGAAAGTGGGCCAGGCACTTCCAGCATTTACGCTAAGCCCGGTGTATTTACACTGTTTATTCTTGTGCTGATTCAATTGTACACCGTTTCAATGAAAAAACAAACAAACGTTTGCAATGAAATTATAGCAGAATTCAGCTTTGTTGGAACATTTGGTCAAGACAATATTGTGTTACTCTATTTTAATTTTACATTGTTATCTGCCTGACAAATGGTTTGCCCGAATCTATTAGTCTGACCAGCAAATGTTTGATGAAATGAATTTTTGTATTTTTGAGGAAGAAAATAATATTCCTTTGGCTCAGTACTTTTTGAGCCAAAATAAGTGCTGCCATAATATTGTGCTTACTTGTCTGGCTGACTTCTTCTCACTTTCCATTGTAGATGTTTACTGGTGGTGATAATGTCACAAAGAAGAACCAGACTGAGCCCTGAATCTGAGGCTGCTCCTTTTATCTGGAGTCAACAAGCCTTGTTTGAAAGCCCAGTGGATCAATGATTATAAAGGTATGCTATCAATCTACCTGCTATCTAATTCTTATGGATACCGCAAGCACATGACAAGAGCTGCAACCAAAGCCTGTCACAGTGACAGATTTTATTCGTACATTGTATTTACCCCAAAAATGTCACAATAAACAACAGCATGTTTTTTTATGCCATTGATCATATTGGAGCAAAAATAATTATTGAGAATATTGTATTGCCATGTAGAACTAGGAATATCTTGGAATGAAAAAATAGAAATAGAAATTATTCGGCTTCTGTTAAAATATTGTGCTTCACCAAATATCACAATTCATAAAAACGCATACTATCCGTAATAGTCGAGGAAAATTAGATGCCTTTAAACTTCCTTCATAATGCTTATTTCACCTGATTGAAGAAGGCTGTGGTAGCTGTTTGACAAATCCACATTTTTATCAGCAATTTGTACTGCCCATCAAAAGTCTCTACTTAGTTGAAAACAACGAATGGTCACCGGAATTATTTTTCAGTCATTACATTGTTTTAGTCTGAAAGAGTATGTTTCGGGTGTTGTCTTTATTATTTGAACTCAGTCATGTCTGTTGTCCTGAAATTGTTAGCTATAAGAGCTGTACAGTGGTAACTACCATAAAGAGCCGGCTTGTGCTGTGTATGAAGTTTAATTTATTCAAAAGTCATGTAACTACGGCATATTTCTGACACTCTATGGTTGCTATAATGTTGATTTTCATGATTTCAGTCATGCCCTCATACTTCTTCAGTTACTGTAGAATACTTTTTAGAATATTTCTGATACTGTAATGTTGCTGAAAAACCAGAGTGTGATCAGGTGAAATGACTTTTGTCTGGACCTAACACTGGAGAGCCTGTGTTCGAATGTCCCCATATTGATGTTCCACAGAGCCGAACAGTGTTAACTTTCTATAGTGTGGTATATTAATCCCAAAGCCTCCTGTGAGAGATGTTCAATGAGAAATAATGTTTATTGATTTCTTAACTGGTCAGAATGAAGAACGCTGAATATTTTGACACCATAATGGTGTTATGTTGCAGACACCAAGTGACGGGATCTTGACTGAACCTTCTGGAGACCAAGAAGGGAGTGAGAGAGCCACTTCATCCTTACAACAGGTTACTACTTCTTATCATGATATACTAGGTTTGAGTTTTCAGCTTTCTTTGACAAACACAGGAGAAGTTATAAATCAGAAACATGGACTCTCCATGATTTCAGTCGTCATGTCCTCATATTTCTTTAGACCTGAAAAACCGGAGTGTGTTTCAGGTGACATGATTTTTGTCTGGACCTAATTCTGGAGAGCCTGTTTTCGAATGTCCCCATATTGCTTTTACACAGAGCTGAACAGTGTTAACTTTCTATAGTGTCTTATATTAATCCCAAACCCTCCTGTGAGCGATGTTCAATGAAAAACAATGTTTATTCATTTATTAACTAATCAGGATGAATAAATTTGAATATTTCTGACACTGCACTGTTGCTATGTTGCAGACATTAAGTGTTCCGATCCTGATGAAACCTTCTGAAGATCAAGAAAGGAGTGGAAGATCCACTTCTTCCTTAAACAGGTTACTACGTCTTATCATTATGTATTAGGTTTCAGTTTTCAGCTTTCTTTGACAAACACAGGAGAAGTTATAAATCAGAAACATAGACTCTCCATGATTTCAGTCGTCATGTCCTCATATTTCTTTAGACCTGAAAAACCTGAGTGTGTTTCAGGTGTCATGACTTTTGTCTTAACCTAACTCTGGAGATGCTGTGGCTGAATGTCCCCATATTGCTCTTCCACAGAGCTGAACAGTGTTAACTTTCTATAGTGTGGTACATTATTCCCAAACTCTCCTGTGAGCAATGTTCAATGAGAAATAATGTTTATTCATTTCTTAACTGGTTAGAATGAAGAATGCTGAATATGTTGACACCGTAATGTTGTTATGTTGCAGACACCAAATGACAGGTACCTGACTGAACCCTCTGGAGACCAAGAATGGAGTGAGAGATCCACTACATCCTTACAACAGGTTATTACTTCTTATCATGATATACTAGGTTTGAGTATTCAGCTTTCTTTGACAAACACAGGAGAAGTTATAAATCACAAACATAGACTCTCCATGATTTCAGTCGTCATGTCCTCATATTTCTTCAGACCTGAAAAAACCTGAGTGCGTTTCAGGTGACATGACTTTTGTCTTAACCTAACTCTGGAGAGCCTGTGTTCGAATGTCCCCATATTGCTGTTCCACAGAACTGAACAGTGTTAACTTTCTATCGTGTGGTATATTCATCCCAAACCCTCCCGTGAGCAATGTTCAATGATAATTAATATTTATTCCTTTCTTAACTGGTCAGAATGAAGAATGCTGAAACTTTTGACACCGTAATGTTGTTATGTTGCAGACATCAAGTGACAGGTACCTGACTGAACCCTCTGGAAACCAAGAATGGAGTGAGAGATCCACTTCATCCTTACAACAGGTTACTACTTCTTATCATGATAGACTAGGTTTGAATTTTCAATGTTCTTTGACAAACACAGGACGAGTTATAAATCAGAAACATGGACTCTCCATGATTTCAGTCGTCATGTCCTCATATTTCTTTAGACCTGAAAAACCCGAGTGTGTTTCAGGTGACATGACTTTTGCCTTAACCTAACTCTGCAGAGCCTGTGTTCGAATGTCCCCATATTGCTGTTCCACAGAACTGAACAGTGTTAACTTTCTATAGTGTGGTATATTCATCCCAAACTCTCCCGTGAGCAATGTTCAATGATAATTAATGTTTATTCATTTCTTAACTGGTCAGAATGAAGAATGCTGAATATGTTGACACCGTAATGTTATGTTGCAGACACCAACTGACCTGACTGAACCCTCTGGAGACCATGAATGGAGTGAGAGATCCACTTCATTCTTACAACAGGTTACTACTTCTTATCATGATAGACTAGGTTTGAGTTTTCAGCTTTCTTTGACAAACACAGGAGAAGTTATAAGTCAGAAACATGGACTCTCCATGATTTCAGTCGTCATGTCCTCATATTTCTTTAGACCTGAAAAACCCGAGTGTGTTTCAGGTGACATGACTTTTGCCTTAACCTAACTCTGGAGAGCCTGTGTTCGAATGTCCCCATATTGCTGTTACTCAGAGCTGAACAGTGTTAACTTACTATAGTGTGGTACATTATTCCCGAACTCTCCTGTGAGCAATGTTCAATGAGAAATAATGTTTATTCATTTCTTAACTGGTCAGAATGAAGAATGCTGAATATGTTGACACCGTAATGTTATGTTGCAGACACCAACTGACCTGACTGAACCCTCTGGAGACCATGAATGGAGTGAGAGATCCACTTCATTCTTACAACAGGTTATTACTTCTTATCATGATATACTAGGTTTGAATTTTCATTGTTCTTTGACAAACACAGGAGAAGTTATAAATCAGAAACATGGACTCTCCATGATTTCAGTCGTCATGTCCTCATATTTCTTTAGACCTGAAAAACCCGAGTGTGTTTCAGGTGACATGACTTTTGCCTTAACCTAACTCTGGAGAGCCTGTGTTCGAATGTCCCCATATTGCTGTTCCACAGAACTGAACAGTGTTAACTTTCTATCGTGTGGTATATTCATCCCAAACTCTCCCGTGAGCAATGTTCAATGATAATTAATATTTATTCATTTCTTAACTGGTCAAAATGAAGAATGCTGAAACTTTTGACACCGTAATGTTGTTATGTTGCAGACATCAAGTGACAGGTACCTGACTGAACCCTCTGGAAACCAAGAATGGAGTGAGAGATCCACTTCATCCTTACAACAGGTTACTATTTCTTATCATGATATACTAGGTTTGAATTTTCAATGTTCTTTGACAAACACAGGAGAAGTTATAAATCAGAAACATGGACTCTCCATGATTTCAGTCGTCATGTCCTCATATTTCTTTAGACCTGAAAAACCTGAGTGTGTTTCAGGTGTCATGACTTTTGTCTTAACCTAACTCTGGAGAGCCTGTGTTCGAATGTCCCCATATTGCTGTTACTCAGAGCTGAACAGTGTTAACTTACTATAGTGTGGTACATTATTCCCGAACTCTCCTGTGAGCAATGTTCAATGAGAAATAATGTTTATTCATTTCTTAACTGGTCAGAATGAAGAATGCTGAAACTTTTGACACCGTAATGGTGTTATGTTGCAGACATCAAGTGACAGGTACCTGACTGAACCCTCTGGAAACCAAGAATGGAGTGAGAGATCCACTTCATCCTTACAACAGGTTACTACTTCTTATCATGATATACTAGGTTTGAATTTTCAATGTTCTTTGACAAACACAGGAGAAGTTATAAATCAGAAACATGGACTCTCCATGATTTCAGTCGTCATGTCCTCATATTTCTTTAGACCTGAAAAACGCGAGTGTGTTTCAGGTGACATGACTTTTGCCTTAACCTAACTCTGGAGAGCCTGTGTTCGAATGTCCCCATATTGCTGTTCCACAGAACTGAACAGTGTTAACTTTCTATAGTGTGGTACATTATTCCCGAACTCTCCTGTGAGCAATGTTCAATGAGAAATAATGTTTATTCATTTCTTAACTGGTCAGAATTAAGAATGCTGAAACCTTTGACACCGTAATGTTGTTATGTTGCAGACATCAAGTGACAGGTACCTGACTGAACCTTCTGGAAACCAAGAATGGAGTGAGAGATCCACTTCATCCTTACAACAGGTTACTACTTCTTATCATGATATACTAGGTTTGAATTTTCAATGTTCTTTGACAAACACAGGAGAAGTTATAAATCAGAAACATGGACTCTCCATGATTTCAGTCGTCATGTCCTCATATTTCTTTAGACCTGAAAAACCCGAGTGTGTTTCAGGTGACATGACTTTTGCCTTAACCTAACTCTGGAGAGCCTGTGTTCGAATGTCCCCATATTGCTGTTCCACAGAACTGAACAGTGTTAACTTTCTATAGTGTGGTGTATTCATCCCAAACTCTCCCGTGAGCAATGTTCAATGATAATTAATGTTTATTCATTTCTTAACTGGTCAGAATGAAGAATGCTGAATATGTTGACACCGTAATGTTATGTTGCAGACACCAACTGACCTGACTGAACCCTCTGGAGACCATGAATGGAGTGAGAGATCCACTTCATTCTTACAACAGGTTATTACTTCTTATCATGATATACTAGGTTTGAATTTTCAATGTTCTTTGACAAACACAGGAGAAGTTATAAATCAGAAACATGGACTCTCCATGATTTCAGTCGTCATGTCCTCATATTTCTTTAGACCTGAAAAACCCGAGTGTGTTTCAGGTGACATGACTTTTGCCTTAACCTAACTCTGGAGAGCCTGTGTTCGAATGTCCCCATATTGCTGTTCCACAGAACTGAACAGTGTTAACTTTCTATCGTGTGGTATATTCATCCCAAACTCTCCCGTGAGCAATGTTCAATGATAATTAATATTTATTCATTTCTTAACTGGTCAAAATGAAGAATGCTGAAACTTTTGACACCGTAATGTTGTTATGTTGCAGACATCAAGTGACAGGTACCTGACTGAACCCTCTGGAAACCAAGAATGGAGTGAGAGATCCACTTCATCCTTACAACAGGTTACTATTTCTTATCATGATATACTAGGTTTGAATTTTCAATGTTCTTTGACAAACACAGGAGAAGTTATAAATCAGAAACATGGACTCTCCATGATTTCAGTCGTCATGTCCTCATATTTCTTTAGACCTGAAAAACCTGAGTGTGTTTCAGGTGTCATGACTTTTGTCTTAACCTAACTCTGGAGAGCCTGTGTTCGAATGTCCCCATATTGCTGTTACTCAGAGCTGAACAGTGTTAACTTACTATAGTGTGGTACATTATTCCCAAACTCTCCTGTGAGCAATGTTCAATGAGAAATAATGTTTATTCATTTCTTAACTGGTCAGAATGAAGAATGCTGAAACTTTTGACACCGTAATGTTGTTATGTTGCAGACATCAAGTGACAGGTACCTGACTGAACCCTCTGGAAACCAAGAATGGAGTGAGAGATCCACTTCATCTTTACAACAGGTTACTACTTCTTATCATGATATACTAGGTTTGAGTTTTCAGCTTTCTTTGACAAACACAGGAGAAGTTATAAATCAGAAACATGGACTCTCCATGATTTCAGTCGTCATGTCCTCATATTTCTTCAGACCTGAAAAACCTGAGTGTGTTTCAGGTGACATGACTTTTGTCTTAACCTAACTCTGGAGAGCCTGTGTTCGAATGTCCCCATATTGCTGTTCCACAAAACTGAACAGTGTTAACTTTCTATAGTGTGGTATATTCATCCCAAACTCTCCCGTGAGCAATGTTCAATGATAATTAATGTTTATTAATTTCTTAACTGGTCAGAATGAAGAATGCTGAATATTTTGACACCGTAATGTTATGTTCCAGACACCAAGTGACCTGACTGAACCCTCTGGAGACCATGAATGGAATGAGAGATAAATTCTCAAAATTCTCAAATTTTCAGAATTCTCATTATTTCCTGGAATATCTTGATTATTTTATTTTTCCATTTTTAATAAATAATGCCTTCTTTTACAGGTGGGAATAAGAGACACACGTGGACAGATGATGAAGTGAAGGCTGTTGAGCGACATATGTTTGATTTCATAACAAGCCATAAAGTTTCAGGTAAAACGAGCTGTGAGTCCTGTCTCCACGCAGAGCCAGCAGCTCTGAAAGACAGAGGCTGGGTGTCCATCAAAAACTACATCCACAACAGGATATAACTGCATTAAAAAGGGAAATGAATGGCTAGTCCATTGAAATGCGAGCACGTCTGGGTACATTTCAGTTCAAGTTAACTAAAGCAATAGCAATGGTGCATTTAGGGTGGGATGGTCAATTATGGATTTCATATTTGTTGTTTAATACTGTGTTTCACGTTTGTTGTTTCATGATCTTCAAGAGCAATTTGGAAAATCCTTGAAGATGTATGAACATGTAAATTATACTGTATATCAGGCATGTCCCGATCTGGGCCTGGAGGGCCACTGTCGTGCCTGTTTTCCAGCTCTCCCGGCTGCATCACACCTGTTTCAGATGATCAGTTCATCAGTCAGCTCTGATGCAGCATTAGAACATCCTGGGAGAGCTGGAAAACAAAAAGACAGCGGCCCTTGAGGACCGACCTTGGACACCCCTGCTGTATATAAACGTACGTACGATATACAAACTTCTCACAAAAGATAGGCTTATTAGGTTTGAGGTGATATTTCGGAAAAACCCTGAAACATTTGAATTCATCCTATTTCAAGAATTTCAATACTTTTATAAAAGTTGCTTTTGTCTAACGGTAGCTAAAGAAGTTGCTACACACATGGCACAATATATGGCCAGATTCATTAAAAATTCTTCATCGCAGTATTCACATTTTGACATAATCTTCTTCAGTTCAAACAACCCTCATCTATTGCAGTGCTTTGTGTCATGGAGATGAGGTGGCATGTTTTCTGTGTTCATAATTTCATATTTGTCAGCAATTAAAAAATAAGAAAGTGGACTGACCGCATATTTAACCGTCTCTTCTTCTTCACAGCTTATTTTACTATCTTGTATTGTTAATGTGAATATTTGAGGGATGACGGGTGTAACGACTGTTTGGCACATTCGCCTCACAGTTCAGCAATTGATATTTGAATGTTTGAATCTGGGCTTCCTTCCTTTGTAGAGTTCTCCCCATGCCCGAGCATGACAATTGGACACATGTGCCTAACATATACTGTTGGTATGTAACATGAGTCAATTTAAAAATACACACTTTACTCTGAGCTGGTCTTCATAAGTCATATATACTTGAAAATGATGTGTATCTAGGGGGCTCAAAATTCACAAAAACATGAAATGGTAGTTTGTTTGAGGTGACTGTCTCCATAATACACAAAAACCTGTCAATGTCCTCATATGTAGTAGTTTTGTCATAAATCAAAAAAAAATTACGTCCTAGCCAAAATCTGAGTAGATGGCTGTCTTCCTGATTTTTTTTCATGGTTACCATATTTTTTTGGAGCCTGTAGGACCACGGGAAAGGCATGTACCCATATGTCGGGTGAACAAACGGACGTCCTGAAAATGCACCAAAACACGTATGTGTGTGTGTGTGTGTGTGTGTGCATGCGTTTTTTTTCTCGACTTATGTATCGAACCTTATCTTTTATTTTGATAAGATGATTTCAACCATAGAGTAGTTTTGTATTTGTTTTTGGGCAATAACAACTAGACAATCACAATTCTCCCATTAGTACTGTTCTTCCTCATTGTCACGGCATTGCTAATTTTGTGGTGAAGTTGTCATATAAACAAAATGTACAGTTCTGGCTAACACTTCTTGGTTTGACTGCAATAAAGTCTTAAGACAGGCAATTGCACAGTGTTACTTTGTGGACACACTCGGTGGATTTATAATCAACGTTCTAACCCTGGCGGACTGCTCTCCACGCAGCCGCGGCCGAGCCCTGGCAGAAGCGATAAATCACAGCCTTTTAGTATCCCGGGTCGTAGGGCTCGTCACGGGTCTCGTGTTGCCCGGTCTTTAGCTAGCCAAATGCGGAAGACCTGTGACCAGGTTACGACGCCATGCACCTGTTGTTGTGAATCTTGCCGCTCGTCAAGGTGGTACGAGGAGACGGGGCATAAAGAGGACCATCCAGGGGCATCCACTGGATGGTCCTCTTTATGCCCCGTCCAGTGGATGCCCCGCCTTGTAGACAGTGTGCCCTCATTAGTGGCCACTGCATGTGTCATCCACAAAAACAAATAAACGCTCCCCGCGCCCCCCTCAAATAGACAGGCTCCCTTTCTGCATCAGGAAAAGAAACTCCAGTCAAGTAAGGTTTATTTATGTAGCCCTTAATCACAAAAGAGTCTCAAGGGATTCTTAATTCACGAAATCAATTACATCCCCCAGTCGAGAAGTTAAAGAGGAGAAGCGGCAGTAAAAAAGACCAAAAATCCAGATGTGAGGCAGCGAGAAGGACTCGTTGAATCATACAGTTAACCAAATGTGAGAGTATAGAAATAATTCTTCAGTTGGGATTTAAACATATTTCAAGTTAGAGAATTTTAGAGTACAGGACCCTGAACAGAGACTGCTCCAGAAACTGCGGACTTCTTTTTAGCTCTCATAGGACTGGGGTTAGCAACCTTTTTGAAACAGAGACCTAATTCTTAGGTAGTGATTCCTGCAAAAAGCTAGGATACACTTCCGAAATAACAGATTTGCCCAAATTACCTTAACAGTATATAGTATAGTATGAGAAGACAGTCTTCGTCTTGAGTATGTCTCACAATGGTATTTCTCACAATCATTAAGATACAGATAAAGATCCATAGGCCGCACTTAATTTTGGTAAATATCCTCCGATGTGGGCGGCCCGGTAGTCCAGTGGTTAGCACGTCGGCTTCACAGTGCAGAGGTACCGGGTTCGATTCCAGCTCCGGCCTCCCTGTGTGGAGTTTGCATGTTCTCCCCGGGCCTGCGTGGGTTTTCTCCGGGTGCTCCGGTTTCCTCCCACATTCCAAAAATATGCATGGCAGGCTGATTGAACACTCTAAATTGTCCCTAGGTGTGAGTGTGAGCGTGGATGGTTGTTCGTCTATGTGTGCCCTGCGATTGGCTGGCAACCGATTCAGGGTGTCCCCCGCCTACTGCCCGATGACTGCTGGGATAGGCTCCAGCACCCCCCGCGACCCTAGTGAGGATCAAGCGGTTCGGGAGATGGATGGATGGATCCTCCGATGTTCCCATTTCCATGTCATCACTTCTTCAACATTCCTAGAACATCACAATGTGACATCACTGGAGAACTAACGTATTTTTAAAATAGGCCCACCGGCGACTCATGTAGTCCCAAGGGCTATGCCTGTGACCCTTGTCACTGAGTATAGACAAACTAAAGACACGATTGTTCACACACGGGCATTACACAGTTTACCACTGAGCCCTCTTTAACTTTTGCTTACCAAAAGAACAGCATCTGAATGTCGACCAAATGTGGAGTCCTGCTGTTCTTAAGTCCCCCCTATATTATTAAAATTTATGTAAAAAAGATTAAGGCACACGTTATTCAAAGACGAGTTGTCACTCCACAATGTTGTGGGCATTCAAACAAAACATATTTGTTCCGCCCAGTCTCCCTTCCTTTGTTTGTTTTTTGTAATTTACCGACGTGGCCTAATACTGCAATACAGCGTCACTTACTGCCAACGAGGGCTTAGTTTTTTATGGCTGGTTTTGGCAGACTCCACAACTACCCGATACCTTAAATTAAGGCAAGTATCAGCCTGATATTTGTACCTGCCCGTTGCTAATCAATTCTTATATTCCAAAGAGCGACGAGACTCGTTTGTTTCACCCAGTCTGCATTTTTCTACATAACAGTTTTTATTTGGGTTTTATATCGTACTTTCACTTGAGGCACTTCTTACCCCGCCACCTCCAGCTGCTGGGCCAGTGCTTTCGCTACCATGATGATGAGGGCTTCAGTCTGAATAGGTGAAGGCCATCTATACTCTGCTACAAACTGCAAGTGCATGGATTGTATTTTCACTTTTGGAGAGAGCCCTTCATCGGGCAGATTAGTGTATGTGTTGCATGCAGTGGCCACATCGTCAAAGACAAATACCCAGTTGGTAGGAATGTTATACCGAATCCTGCCAACTACCAAATTGGCGGCTGTCTCATTAAAGCCAATCTGCAGATGCTGCTTTTTTTTTTCCTCCTCGTATCCGACAAGGAAGCTGTTTGTTCTTCACACTTTCATGCATCAAAGACATCGAAGGAAGCTCATCCCTACGGGGTTGCCACCGTTAATGCCATGACGCGAACAATGGTGTGACTTCATCGCGGCGCCCATCGCCACGTTAGCTGTCATCGCGGCAGCCTTGGTTCCCACACATCCACGGAGAATACAACCTCACAAAGAAAAAGGAGTCCTTTGACATGTTCTGCGTGCGTTTACAGAAGTCTTCATCTTTTTTGAAGCACATCCTGTTTGGACGTGGCTTGGATGTGACCCTGATCGCACGACAGCAGAAAGGAACGGTGTTCGTCATAACTTGGCGTTGTTTATTGCAGCCTTTGGAAAGCCAACTCAGGAAAAACTCCAAACTGTCCAACTTATCTCAGCCCAAACGAGTTGATGAAACTACAGGTGGGTAATTAGCGGGCGAGCCTCAGGTGTGAGGTGCAGGTGCATCCTGGCTGAGGAGGCTGCCTGGCTGGCCCCTCGCTAACAATTCTGAGATATTCAATGTACAGAATTCCTGATTCATTCTGATATGAGGAAATAGAAGTCATGGCTTCTCAAGCTATCTCTTTACGTTACCATGATGCAAATCACAGCCGTTCACTTGAGAACTAAAGGGAAAAAAAATGTTTATGGTATCACTTTTTTCATGTCGCGTTAATCAAGCTAATTGTCTTGGCTCCGGAAGCTCCTATTTACGTCAGCATGTCTCTTTTAGTTCATAAACATCTCTCTACTCGTCTAACAGCTTCAATTTACATTAAAACAAGCCTGCCGCAGAGTGACGAAACCAACATCTGTGCCCATCACAATTAATTGAAATCTGTAATGTGCAGCAGTGCTAATAATTCTCTCGTTTTACAGCAGACTTATCAAGGCTATTTAGGGATGTTGGTTCACTTCTCTACAAGCGCTTTGTTTTTCATTGCCACTGTCAGAGAGGTAATTTCTTGTAATTTATGTATGTGTATGACAAACCGTTAGCTGATTAAGAGTTTTGACTGTTTTCCCAGATTAATTGTGGATTTGTCGCATTTTGAAGCAATTAGGACAAAACTGAACGTTGTACGTTAACATTTGCTGTCTACAGAAGTGAAACATGACTTCAGACAGGTTTAACCAGCAAATTTCAGAACATGAATCATTTGATGTACCAATAATGATAACTGTAATCTGATTACATGATAAGATGTCCACTGTAGTTACCGCTGTTCCTGAAAGGATTAAAAAAAAAAGTGTCCATTGGTTAGCACGTTGACCTCTCAGTGCAGAAGTCGTGGGTTCGATCCCGGCTCCTTGCCTTCCTGTGTGGAGTTTGCATGTTCTCCCCGAGGTGCGAGTGTGAGTGCGGATGGTTGTTCGTCTGTGTGTGCCCTGCGATTGGCTGGCAACCAGTTCAGGGTGTCCCCCGCCTATTTCCTGAAGACGGCAGAGATATGCTTCAGCACTCCCCGCGCCCCTTGTGAGGATGAGGCGGATCGGAAAATGGATGGATGGATGGATGGATGGATGGATGGATGGGTGCATTTCGACATCCAGTATATCTTATGCTAATGTGCATCTGAATTTGAGATGAAGCTAATGTGGATAAACTTCACCAAGGTTTAGCATGACATCAGCAATAAATTGAGCTATATTCCTGGAGAGATGATCCCTTCCCATTAGGCATTTTAGAGAACAAAAAAAAAAAAGACCATCACATCAAATCTTTTGCATTTCCACATGAAACAAAGGTTAATTTGTATCTGTACCTTGATTATTTAACATCACCACACAACTTACAGTACAGTATCTTATTTTTCGAGTGCGATCCGCAGAAAGGAACTGATGCTTTCGGAAGTGGCTCCAAGATGCAAATTCAGAACCTGGAAGGTGTCATTTCGTGGAAAACACGCAATGGCTTCATTGAACGGACTTCATTCAAGTTGAGCTAATTACTTCAGGCCACATTGTGGCACGGCAGTACAGCCCGTGCAGGTCAGCGGAACAATTGCAAGCCATTTATTTCAGCTTAATCGGCCCACTGTGGCGAGAGGAAAGTGAGCAAAAGGGGAGGAGAGGAGGGAGGGAGGATACGGTGCATGGAGAGACGTCGGTGCGGGCGTGCAAGCCGGGCACAGCAACGAAGGGGATTTGACTCTTAACCCAAGTGTGCATTAGACGGGTGATGATCTGTGAAGCTGGGCCAGACGAGCGAGTCTCTTTTACGCCGTGATCTATTGGCCCGCTTTGGCGCTGGCGATCCATCACATGGAACTGGCAGTAACGGATGAGAATGATCCGCTGGAAAAACTCTCTCATTTGTCTCTGTCGCAGCCAGTGAACTAGAGGAGACGCTAATACAGGGAGACGGCCCGCGCAGGGGATATAATTATGTCTCTGCGCTCTTCTGCTCGCTGGCGCAAGATGGAAGACGTATTAGGATGTAATAAAGCCAAAAATCCTTGCTTGGCACCTTGCTGCTTCCTGCACTCCCTGGATTCTCTTTTCACACTTGCTTTTTTTAACCACCCTATTCCACTCGCCCCCCCCCCCCTCCACACACACACACTTGTTCTCTCTTATGGGAATAATGTGAATTGTGCATGTAATTGATACACCCTGAAATGAATGATTCATTCAATTATACGTCTTCCACAAAAAAAAGAGAGAAACGTGGGGAAAAAAGAACTCCCTAAATAAACAACCCCATTTTTGTTTAAAGAATCTAAATCCACCAGTACCGAACTGTGAGTATGCGGGTTGGACTGTAATGTATAATGAAGCTATAGGAAGAGATACACAGGATGTACCTCCACTTAAGAGTGAACAGTTTTCTAAGACACAAACCGTTGCTCAGATGATTTGCTGTTTAATGCCATTCCTTCACACACACCCAAAAGACAAAGCAAAATTACATTGGGTGTTAAGTCAAACCACATAACAAGTGTCTGCTAGCTTAATGCTAACACACAATGCAGAAGATTATTGACAGGCTAACAAAATTAGCATGGATGTTGCATCAGTTGTTACCCATTAAGACCAGGGATCCCCATAATTTTTTCTGTGAGGGCCAAATAACTTTGCCCTTCTCTGACGGGGGCCGGGGTCAGTTTGTAACATGTGTGACGATCTAAATGAACTTTCTAAATGTAAATATTTACTAATATTTACCCTTCCTGGGATCTTGAAAACCCATCTGAAAATAAATAATAACACTATTAATCAAATAAATAACACTATTTATGAAATCAATAATCACCAAGTAACACTTAAAATTTTTCACAGAAAAAAAGACCATGTTCATGTTCATATTTCTTATAGACACTACTGTTTTGCAGCTCTCTCTCATCAACTTCACTGTGAAAACCAGAAAGCATGCAGACTAAGAAACCAAATTAATGCAATATCTACCAACTATCTTTGCATTGAGCATAAATAAATAAATAATAATAATAATAATCATCATCATTTGTCCACTGCATGCTAAATACCATGCATTCTCAATCAATTTGTCTCTTCCCTAAAGTTTTTTTTTGACAGAAGTACGTCCAGGATTTGTTTTATTTTTTGTTTGGAGGGTGGGATTTCAGATAGAACGTAACATTCTATTCCACCCTTCTGCAGTCTGTGCCCTATGTATGTATCAGTCTAGATCACGTGACCAGATTTTAAAAAAAATACATCAATGAGAATTGTTCAGGAGTCCAGGCAAAATGTGGAGGCAGGCCGCATCTGGCCCACGGGCCGCGGTTTGGGGACCACTGCTTTAAACAATGTAGATTTAATAATAATAATAATAATAATACATTTTATTTGTGGGCGCCTTTCTAGAAACTCAAGACACCTTACAACAAGCAGTTAAAATCACGAGTACAATGTTAAAAACAACATCAAATAAGATAAGGAAAAAAAAAAAAACAAAAATAAATAAATAAATAAAATAATGGCTTTATGGTCCGAGTGAATAGGCTTGTCTAAACAGATGTGTTTTGAGGCTGGATTTGAAATGTGTTAATGAGTCTGAATAAGAAGGTCAGCTGGGAGTGAGTTCCAAAGCTGGGGAGCAGAGCGACTGAAGGCTCTATTTCCCATGGTGACGAGGCGAGCAGGGGGGACAGAGAGGAGGACAGAGGAGGAGGAACGAAGAGAGCGGACAGGCGTAGGAATATGGATGAGGTCAGATAGGTATGGAGGGGCTAGGTTATGAATGGATTTGAATGTGAGGAGAAGGATTTTATATTGAATGCGGTGTAAAATGGGGAGCCAGTGGAGATGTTGGAGGACAGGTGTAATATGGTTTACGTATGGTGTGAGTGTGATAATGCGGGCGGCTGAATTTTGGACCAGCTGAAGCTTATGGAGGGTTTTTTGAGGGAGACCAAACAGAAGGGAATTACAGTAATCGAGTCGCGAGGTGACGAGGGTGTGAACAAGTATAGCAGTGGACTGAGGAGTGAGAGAAGAGCGGAGCCGGTGGATGTTTCGAAGATGATAATATGCAGAACGAGTGATGTGGTTGATGTGTGAGGTGAAGGAGAGGGTGCTATCAAGGATGGCACCCAGACTCTTGACCTGAGGGGAGGGGGAGGTGGAAGAGCTTTCGAAGGGAATGGAGAAATTGTTTATTTTGTTTAGGGTGGATTTGGTGCCAATGAGGAGGAATTCAGTTTTATTGCTATTCAGTTTGAGGAAATTTGAGGTGAACCAAGATTTTAATTCCTGCAGGCAGTTGGTTAGGGAGAATGGTGGAAGTATGGTATTAGGTTTGGTAGAGATGTAGAGCTGGGTGTCATCCGCGTAGCAATGAAAGTGAATGTGATGTTTCCTGAAGATATTACCAAGGGGAAGAAGATAGATTAGAAACAGCAATGGGCCAAGGACAGAAACCTGAGGAACACCTGAAGTGAGGGAAAAGGGGTGCGATCTAAAACGTTTGAGCTGGATAAACTGGATAAGATGGGTGTGAAGTTGAGCAGCTACTGTTTTTTCTAGAAGTTTGGAGATGAACGGAAGGTTTGATATGGGACGGAAGTTGTTCAAGTCGGAGGGATCAGAGCCAGGTTTCTTCAGTAAAGATTTGAACACAAACAGTAACATATAGGCAGACAATATAAATAATACTTATGGTCATACACTGAATTCTTTATTCTGTATTATTAAAATGATTAAGATATGAATATAACAAGGGCGGCCCGGTAGTCCAGTGGTTAGCACGTCGGCTTCACAGTGCAGAGGTACCGGGTTCGATTCCAGCTCCGGCCTCCCTGTGTGGAGTTTGCATGTTCTCCCCGGGCTTGCGTGGGTTTTCTCCGGGTGCTCCGGTTTCCTCCCACATTCCAAAAACATGCATGGCAGGCTGATTGGACGCTCTAAATTGTCCCTAGGTGTGAGTGTGAGCATGAATGGTTGTTCGTCTCTGTGTGCCCTGCGATTGGCTGGCAACCGATTCAGGGTGTCCCCCGCCTACTGCCCGAAGTCGGCTGGGATAGGCTCCAGCACCCCCCCGCGACCCTAGTGAGGATCAAGCGGCTCGGAAGATGAATGAATGAATGAATGAATGAATGAATATAACACAAACTATGATGCCCAACCATTTCATATCTAAAGGCAATTATACCATGTAACACACAGCTGCCTCTGATGTGGTTATAACTCAATGTCAGGTCAGGAGTGTATCGCATATAGCACAGTATATTGGGATCTGTGCAAGAAGGCAAATACAGTTTGATGCGATGTCTCTTGTTACAGCTCAGAAATTGTCCTGGAACCCTGCTGTTACGACCCCACCACTCTGTTTACACAGTACAGTGAGTTTAACCTCTGACACTAGTTTGTTGAATGCCATGATCAATGTCAAGTTTTTAAAAATATATGTTTTAGACAAAACACTGCTAATGATGTTGTTAATTATCTGATTATGGATGCCGCAGTGGGGGCAATTCGCACTGTGTGAATTTCCAATGCTAGCTATATACTGTTTGATTGTATTCAGAGTTTTGTGTAAAGTAGGATACCTTTTAATCAAGTAAAAAAAGAAAATATTGCTGAAAAGTTAATGTGGAAGTAGATTTGTATGAGTGGGACTTCAAACCACGCACACACATCCCTGCGTATGTCCTGTGTGCCTCTGTGCCAAGCTTTGGGAAGGAACTACATCAATAACACAGTGGTTGTTTCCTGTCTGCAGTGGCTATAATAAGCAGCAGAGCAGCTGACTCACCAGGCTGCAGATCTGCCGCATATAACATGTCACTTACAATAATCACTTAGGCTTTTTGAAACACGCAACTTCATTTTGTCTTTGCATTAGGCTGGAAAAGCTCTGCAGTATTGCGCAGCTTGGACGGAAAGAGTCCACTTGGGATGATTATGCGCAATCATTGACAAATTCTGGATTAACAGTCCATTCAATGATTGAGTCCCAAGCGGTTGCAATTTTAAAACCAATTGTACCCACTGATCCTTTTTTCGGCTCCGTGGGTTCTGGCTCCTTCGCCGTCCAAAGCTCTGCCAGGGCTTTCCTGTTTATCCCCAAATCCAAACTGGACCACAGAGAGAAATGTAATTCCTGCCTGATGGTGGGACAGAGGAGGCCTTGGCGGCGAGTCCCGCGTTAACCGCCACTCGATCCAAAGCGTCCCGTCGACCGGAACGTGAGTCAGTGGCCAATGTGTTGGCAAGATAAAAATGATTTACTACTGACATCAATTGATTTCAGCTGTCAATCCGTCATTTGGGAAATTCCGAAAAGTAAGTTCCCATCATAAATTATGATCGTGTAAAGGTGATGACAGCCTAACCTTGATCTCATGTTGAACTTGCAATACCTACAATATTTTTCAGACTCTTGCTTAAACACCGACTGCAGTAAATTCCTACCCATACTATGCCTATTGATTTATATTCTCCAAAGCCGCCTGCCAGACGTTGAACTGACATTAATTCTGCATCGTCAAAAACTTGAAGCCAACCAATCACGTTTTATCGCACCTCGCCTTCCAGTTGGCTGATGCCATCACCCGACTACCCCTATGCGGAGCAGCAACAGCAAGGCAATATGGTCTTGACACAGTTGTGTGTGGCTGAAAATGTGCAAATAAGCTGGTTGCGGATCACAATATAGCGCTAACAGATTAGCCTCATCCATGCAGATCGGCGCTCATCCCAAAATACTCCGACCAGTGCAGCAGGGAGACTGGCAGCAAGAAACAAAGGCAGCACTCCGAAGTGACAAGTGAAATAGAAACCGAGAACTTCTTCATTTTCTTTAGCCTGGCCATGATATCTCTTGAGGCACATTCATTCATTCATTCATCTTCCTAACCGCTTGATTCTCACTAGGGTCGCGGGGGGTGCTGGAGCCTATCCCAGCTGTCACCGGGCAGTAGGCGGGGGACACCCTGAATCGGTTGCCAGCCAATCGCAGGGCACACAGAGACGAACAACCATTCGCACTCACACTCACACCTAGGGACAATTTAGAGTGTTCAATCAGCCTGCCATGCATATTTTTGGAATGTGGGAGGAAACCGGAGCACCCGGAGAAAACCCACGCAGGCCCGGGGAGAACATGCAAACTCCACACAGGGAGGCCGGAGCTGGAATCTAACCCGGTACCTCCTCTTGCAGCACAGTTTTCATGAAACCTTGTTTTGGACACAAAACGGTTGAGGACCATTGTGCTATGGTGAAAAACCACAGTCTCAATGACGTCATTGATTCATCGACTTCGGCTCTACTTGGGTCACGTTACAGTTGGCGGACAGCTTTGCTTATTCAACCCATACCACCGACTCACACACCCAATTCGAACCACACTGCATCAACTTAGCTATTAGGTCCGAGTCAAGAGTCTCCAAGTCAGTTGTCAAGAATGGAAAAGATTAAATGGAAAGGTAGAAAGTGAGTGAGCGAGCTTGCTTGGCAAAAGCGGAGATAGCGAGTTGAAAAGAAACTCAATATTATCATCAGTGAATTGATGTGGCTTGGGCTACCATCACCTTAGCGTCGACTACAGAACATGTGAAGTCATTCCACTCTTAGCCACTGAGATGTGGTAATATGGTAGCAACTATCGCGATGCCATCATCTAATTCCATCGTCAAGGTAAAATAATGTTCGAGGATCCAGTATCTTCTCAAAAACATACTTCACGCTAATAGCGATAAGGGCTAGCATCTCTTGTCAAGAACCACAAATTCCAAACTTAATCCTCGCAGAACTTTGTTGGCCCGAAGACAAAGTGCTTGGAAAAATCTGAGGTTAATTGTAAATTAAGTTTGAGCTTACATCCACACCGAACTCTGCCAAACACCCACTTAATAGAGCAAGAACAGATCAGTTTTCTCTGAGTTGACTTTCCCACATTTTCACCTGCAAAAACGAAGGCCACAGGCAGACCTCGTGACTGCATTGCCCATACACTTGACCTCAAGGTGTCCTCCGAAATCAACCATTATTTAAGCGTGCCCCTTCATTCTTTTCCGCTGTCGTCTTAGCCGGCCGGAGAGCACTGAGAGGTGCTCGCTTTCGCCGCCGCCAACTCTGCTCCTTCACTAATTGGAACCAGGATCAGTTAAAAAAAAAAAAAAAAACGAGAGAGAACTTAAGTAAAACATGCCATAAAATTCTGAAGGCGAACCATAAAGCAACCAATTTCTTTCATTCTTTGAAAGAGAGCTCGAACTGAAACCTCCACGTAAACTTTTACGAGGATCCCTGGGGTCACCTGTAAACCCGTTAATAGAGATGAGATATGTGCGGGGTGCTCGGCCTCCCATTTTGTTTGCATTTCTCGTTCCCCACCCACCCTTCTTCCTCCTGCTTCACCGCATTCTTAAAAGAGGTCAAATTTTGTTCGGGGGTAAAAACTCACCGAGACGCTCCACTTTTCTCAAACTCGCAAAATGCAAATTTGATGCACATGGACCGCAGATTTGAGCAGTTAAATGTCGCCACGTTCCAACACACTGATTGAGGTGAGGCGAGTGTGAAAAGGTTGAGTGTCTTGCCGTGAAACTTTACTTTTATCTCGAACTGGGGGACACCTCATTAGTTTGGCAGGTGATTGACGGTCTCCCCGTCCGTCCGAACTATTGGAGTGCATCGGGATTACGCAGTGCAGCATCTTACTAATGTTGAGCTACTCAGAGCTTTGAAGTTCAGAGTCACATTTCCACCAGTATAAGGACGTCAGCATTATCATGCAATAGATGGAGTGTTTGCCACATAGGGCTTTGTATTTGTAGACGAGCGCAGGTGCGCTTGAGTGCAAAAACTGCTGAGTGATTTTCGCACCAGGGCAACGCGTTTTGTTTGGGCATTTGGCAGAGGGTTCTACACCATTGTGGGCGGTCCGGTGTACCGAGGGCGTGTCCTTTGACAAGCCCCCTGTGCACCTGACAATTCGGTGGCTGAAAGTAGACTTTACGCTTGCTGGAATCAGGTCTAAATTAAGTGAACGCATTATTAGTATTAATATCTTTATTCTACGCCGATCGGGGTGGAATGTGGTCTCCAAGGGACAACTTCACACCGGTGTTCTGTAATCTCCTGGCTGACGACGATCCGCCCGTGGAGGTCTCCTTGCGGTCCCTTCTAAACGTAATCTGCACATATCGATCTCCGGCATGAACTCCAGCAAATCAGTTTCTCCTTACGCCATATGAAGGACTGCACCGCTCACAGATCCATCTTAAAAGGAATTTGAGGAACCGCATACTTGGCTCTGAATCAAGTCGGCCGTGTTCACACCCACAATGGCGCAAAACGCCTGATTCCACCTGAGCCAAGCTCTGTGCATGTCTGTGAAAAGACTAAACCGAGTCTAGCCCGCCCATGTACAAATTTGTGCTACACCGTTCGCCAATGTTGCGCTCGGCATGAATATGGAGCCCTTAGTCTCAACTCAAAACAGGATCAACTCAAGTGTGTAAGTGGTGTACAGTACGTTGGAAACGTGTGCGTTCATGTTTGTTTTCTGGAGAGCGACGTGACTTATTAAGTCCTCCTTGTCTGCCTGAGTTCCTGACGGTGTTTTGCTGCATTTCTCCGTAATTGTCATTTTTATTCTGTTTGAAACTCCAAGTAAATGTTACTCTACTGGTAACTGTTCAATATTATGATAAAAAGGGGTCCAATTAAGGGGAGACTTATTTATGATAGACTTTCATCATGACGTATGAGGGTGAGTAAATATAAACTTCCCCGTCAATATTTTTTGTAAAGATTGTATTTTTATGGATGCTGTGCCATGTATGAACGTGTTGTTCCATCCGGTTTTGGGCCCATACTTGAAATCAAAACCTTGAAGCTGCAATAACAACGGAGCATAGTCCACTCGCGTGTCATACAGTAACAACACTCATGTAGGATTGGGAGCGAAGTTCACAGGCTCTCAACAATCTATTAGTGCAGGAATGATGGCGGTGTTGAAAAATGTGACAAAACAATTGGTTAATTTTACAAATGATGATGATATTTTTTCAGAGTCAGACGGCCCCCTCGGGGTAACCAAAACACCAGCTATGGTTAAGCGTCACAAGAGGTCAGGAGTCTCGGATACCTTTGACTGACCAGACAGCCGCCTCCGTTTTTTTTTTTTTTTTAGTATGTCGCCAAGCTCTCATGTTACACCGTCATCCGTGCAACGGCCCGAGAGCGCCCTTCAATTAATCTTACCCTTGTAACACGGTATAATTTGCCATTACAAAAGCCATTAAACCCGAGGGCCTGATTCTGCGCTCCAGGGCCGAGCCAGGAGGAGTGGATGAGGGAAAGGGGGTTGAGGGTTGGTTAGGGGGGCAGGATGGGGAGGTGTATCTGACAGGCCTCCAGTTGGCCCCTTGGACCTACGAGCCCCCTTTTGGATAAGGGACAGGTACTTAAAAACAGGGTGAAAAGATCAGCACAAAGAAAACAAGGATGATTAATGGGGAAAAATGAGGGCCCTTTTGGTGGCTTTCATCTGGCTCTGATTCGGGTCTTCAGTGAACCATTAATCCACAGGACAACTGTCCAGCGCCGCCATGAGAAATGAAGCCTCGAGCCGGCATTTGGGCTCGCGCCGTGATCCGCTGATCTCATCCGTGATTTAGGAAGCAGATGCGGGCCTCGCATATCATCGGGTCGGCCAAATAAAACAGCGTGAGCCACGCTTAACCACACCTCAACACGAATACGTCCACGCTCAAAGAAATAATGACATTTAAGTGGGTTGCTAAGGGGTGGAAGTTTTCTTTTTTCCCTGCAAGGTTTCTGGTAAAGTTTGTGGAAAAATTTCAAGCGACTGGCAAATTTTGCAAACATCTGAAATTGGAACCTTTCCATAAGAACTACGGGAATTACCGGGAAAGTAGGCTAATTTAATAGAAAGGTATCATGTTAAATTAAGCATAAATTTTGTCATGAGCAGACAACTTTGCAAAATAGATAAAGTAGCTTTCCTTGCCCACACGCAAGGGCTTTGTAGCCCCTTCATCATATGGCCATTTTTTCTTTCACTTCACTCGTGCTGCAGTGGAGCCAAGACTCTCAAATCTTAGCTCACATTACAAGCAAAAAAAAGAACTTGGGGCAGTCATACGTCAAGGTACTGTACCTCTGTAGTTGCATGAATTCTGGTTGTTTTAGTCTGGATCATGTTCAACGTGTTCCCAGGCTATATCTCAATTCCCTATTATTCATTAAAAATTCCTTTCCAATCCCGTGTGCTTTCATAAATTCCTGTATCATTGTCCATAAATTGCCATGAAGTCCAATGGAAAGTTTCCAACTTTGGCAATTTTGCTAATTTACATTTAAATAAGGATGAGGTCCCTTTAAATAGTGAACATTCCATGACATAAGGCAAACAAAGTTGGACGTTAAAAATATCTCATTTCACTGCAATTTCAGCGACCATTGGAGCACAGGGATGCGCCGGGACCAAATTTCGGCCCAGACAGTGATGTCAGTCATAACTTGCCGAAAAATAAATCGTCGACGGGGGGCAGGGGCTGATGCTGGCTGGCTGTGAGCGGCTGCGATGGACAGTAACGGCCCGGAAATACATCAACCATTTGGGAACTTTCATTCCTGAAGGCCATCCCGCCCTTGTTTTTTACTCATTGTCTTCTCAAAAACCGCACGACCACCTTATTTGAAAACCTTTTCTTTCATCAGGGAGAAGAATGTGGTACTTTTGGTCGATAAAACCACTGAAAATAAGTTTCCAGAGCTTAAAATTTTACTGCCACTGTATGTCTCCAAAAGGTGGCCTTCCCTACAATATGTCACCTGGTTGCATCTTCTACCTTAAACCTTAAAACCCCCAAGGGGCCGAGGGGCCAGAACAACACTGTACCCTGATAAATGAGGAGCATTGGAGTCACTAAGGACATCCTTCCATCAAACCTACAGTATGTCAAACCTTATTTTGGAAACAAGCCTTAAACAAATTAAGATGGTCTGTTTCAGCAGACAAAAAAAGGCCTGACGGAATTAAAAAATAGATAAATAAAGAAACATATGAAATGAGGGAGCTGCAGGTATCATGTCAGTATTGTTGAGCACTTCACCGCTGAGCCTATTTGAACTCTCTCGCGAACCAAAACAGCAGCGCCTACTGGCACACAGTGAAGCATGGAGTGTCACTGCCCACGATTAAAGATCATTGTATTCTTATGTAATGTAGTAGTGGTGTATGGGTGCCTTTGTAGATTTTGACATGTTGTCACGCCGCCTGCTGACGCGAAGCGTGAATAATGGGGCCATGGACGGCGTGGCCGGAGCACCATCACGGTTTGTGGCAAGTACAAAGCCCGCACCTGGCCCCCGAGTGAAATCAAATCCACACTGAACTCCGCCGTTCCTCTCGTTTGGCCCAGCGGGGTCAGGGAGTCAGCGGGAGTCGTTGAGTTGAAGTCACAAGGACCGACACGTTCACGCCAATAACGCGTTTCAAAGTTGGTATCGATGCCGCGACAATGGCAACACTAACCTTTGCTCATCTCGTCCACTTATTTAAATAAATGGCAGGACTTGTATTTTTTTTCCTTTCCCAAATTTCTTAGTTACTTTGTGTTTCAGAATTAACTCGCTGAGTACAGTATCTGCCGATCTAGAACCCATTAGATTTAGATTGTTGCAACAGCAAGTCGTCATCAGATGCCCTTCATCATGCGAACAACTCCGCTTTTATCCAGAGCTCGATATCGAACCCGCGCTGCATGAAGCGGTAGCGGGATGGATAACAACACCCCAAAAACAATTTCAAAAATAAAAGGGTGATGAATTACAATCACTTTGAAAAACTATTGCAGATGAAACGAAAGGAATGTTCACTGCAACCAAAATTAGAGTTCCTCAGTTCCAGCCTCAAAATCAGTTTCCATTCGTTTCAATTAAAACAGAATAAAATTAAAAATGGCTCCGCACAATTTTTCTTCATGACCAGAGTCTCGGAACAAATTACATTTGCGAACTCTGAACCACTATATCAAAAAACAATCAATTACTACTGGGCAATTTAATCAGTTCCAGTGAGTGCATGTATGAAAAATCTATGAAACGGGATAATCAACCTTCAGTAACGATTCAAGTATGTGGTTATTTATTTACAAAGTAACTATGAATAAATACAATTGTTTATTTCATTAAAACAGTACAGTGGCAGGCTTAGTTTCACAAATGTTGCTTATTTGCAAAAGGGCTGTTAGGAATCCTTTTGAGTTGATATTCAGACCACAACTTCTCCAGCTTGACGGTGGTCTGCGCCCCACCCGGTGTCCTTCTCTGTGTATATGTTTCATACTTGCAGGAGGTCGACTGGTAAAGTGTGGTAATGGCTGGCCAGTCCACCTCTGTCTCCAGATGAAACATTTGGTAGGTAAACGTGGCGATCAAGGAGATCAATAAACCAATTCCTCTTAGTTATGTTTGCCTTGTCCGCTGCAATCACTTCAGCACTTGATTAAATCACAGCAAATTATCTCCTTGGGATTTATCTGGGGCTAAATTGACTTTCTTTCAGCAGGCCGGCCACGGGAGAGTGAAGTAATCATTCATTAACCTCTGACCCGGAGAGGAGTGTCAATTGGAGGAGTCACCCGGCCAATGTTTTCTTCCCCCCCCCCCCCCCCAACCCCTCGAGTATCCGGCCGAGGCAAATTGACAATTTACACGCCACCGCCCAAACTTTATGAACCTGCTCCGCCGCGGTCGTATGACCAAACGCAATCTCAGATCTTCTGGGTAACGGATCGTCGAGCCCAAGCAGTCGGATTTCATGTGAAAACATAACTTGATGGTAATTTATGAGCTGTGACGAGCTCAAAGCGATTGGGCGAGTACATCATCTTGGCGTTCTTTCATTTTTGATGCATCGCAAAAGTCGGCGACCCAGCGAGGCATTGTTGGACCGCGTTATTTATTTATTTTTTAGTTTGATGTCTTCATATGGCCGAGGTGATAAATTGTAGTCGTCTCTTCACGCACATGGATCTCTTCATACAAAGTCATGTGAATTGTTAGCGCTACTCTCTTTAAATGCGTGTCGGATGGCTTGAGCTGGGCTTAACTGTGCCTGAGCTTTGCGTCTACTCACCCTCACATCCATTCGATGACCAAAATACCAACTTCAAAACCCAAGTGCGATGATATGAATGCCACGTAGACTTTTAAAGCGGAACGTCTGAAGTGTCAAGATCCAACTCTTACTTAGAAGGACACCACCTGGGTAAAGTTGGAGTTGCCCTCACAAAAAAAAAAAACTATTTTTTTAAAGACTATTTTGATAATATCTGATGAGATTATGAAAGGATGCAAATGAAAATAAACCTCGTTCAGCAAAATTGTTGATTTACAGCAAATGCTATGGCGACGGTTGTGTGGTATCTCTGGGGGAAAAAAAAGATTGTTCAAGGGGAAAGCAACTAAAAAATGTTCGTTACAAAATGTTTTCTTATGCACCCCCAATAATCTAAACATGGTATGATGATTAATATTGCGTTTGCGACTTGATTCATATTGCACAAAATCCAGCCCTTTTTATCCTTCTCAGTCGACGGCCACTTATCAACTGAAAAGGGCTTCTGGTCTTGGTCATATGATGTTCGCAAGCTGAGCCGCGATTGGTTGTGAGGTGAGCCCTGAGCAAACTATGATGTCATTTTCAGTCAGAAAACGCCTTTTATTTTTTTTTTTAAATGACAGAATCGAAAATGATATTGGTAAACATTTTCTAATGATCATAAGCCTCCTGGCTCAATTAGTCTTTTAAAATTGATGTGATTCTTCTTTTGAGATAATCTGCTTATTTGGAAATTGCTGGGTTGGCAAGTGCTGGGTTGTTGTCTGAGCACAGATCTTGCTGAGACCTCTTCCAATAGTTTTTACAATTTCTGACAACTGGTTACACGTAGCGCTTGGCAAAGCTGTCAAATGTTTGTCAGAACTTGGTGGGTGTAAATGAAGTGTAGTTCCTAGCGACAGTCAGCAGAGGCAGCATTGATTTAATCTCAACCGGATTGTGATCTGAGGAAGAAGAACCGAGTTCAAAGACACTGAATGTTCTGATCTCCTGTTTCAAGCCACAGCGCTTCCAGCATCCCATTAGAAAAATAATTAAAAATAGATTGATTGTATTTACTTGATTCGCTTGGGCCAAAATGGCCATTCAAATGCTTTTTTTATAGTTGATATGAGCTGCCTTGATTGGTTGCACAAAGTCAGGCAACTTAATCAAACTTTAAACTTCTTGTCAGTCAGCAAAAGAGTACCCTCCCATTTTACATCTTTTTCTTCACTTATTGATGATATTGTCCATGGCAGACGTGCGGTTTGAGTCACAGCAGCGCCGTTTGGCTGTTTCTTCCACACGGTAGTCATAAACTCAACCCCGCTGCCCCCGAGATCTTTGCCTTTGACATTAATAGGAGTTACAAGTGTGCGAGACTCGACACGGTGTAAAAACAAACCAAATGTCAGCGTGGCTGCCCAAGCGCCGTCGCCACAGCCAGCAGCACACGTAATGAAATCTCGGAAGGGTCTGTTAGTACGCCGCTGACCTTTTTATACATTCATTGTTCTCCTGACATTTCTCCCAGACGGAGGAGGTGAAAGACGGAATGAGGTGCCCGGGCACGAATTGAGATTTTCCAACCGCCGTCTTGATGATTTTTATTGATCCGCACACTTGGGCTCAGCTGGAGTCGATTCGCCACTTTACTTTCCTTTTCTCTCGGCATGTTACAGCTTTCAGAAGCTTTCACAGCTACCGCGGAAGCTTAAACGACATCACTTTAGCGAGCGATATTTCGTCTCAGTGCAGTTTCCATTCAGTAACGTCGGTTGGAGAGCTGTTAAGTCCAACCGTTACATAAAGGACCACAAATACAGTTTCAGAAAAGAATAATAAGACCACACTATCTCAGGCTCTACA